>NW_012111364.1:10754790-10853289 GCF_000951035.1 Colobus angolensis palliatus
AAAAAAAAAAAAAAAGAGGAAAAAGGGGATATCAGCTGAAAGGTACTCAGGAAAGCTGGAAAAAGAAAATATAAGGAAAAAAGTCTAAGGTCAATGCTGTATGCATATATATACACACATATATATAAAAAACACATATACATACACACAGAGAGAGAAAAAAAAAAAAAAAAAAAGAGAGAGAAAGAGGAGAAAGAAACAGAGGAAGGAAGGAAGGAAGGAAGGAAGACGTAAATCAGCAAAACATAGACAATCATCCACAATACTGATACCTGGAGATAATCACTGTTACCATATTCATTGACTCATTCACTCAAGAAATATTTGTTGGTATATTCATTTTATTTCCTGAGTCTTTTATTGCATCTAGATACCCATATCCACACTTATGTGTTTATAGGAACTAAATCATATGTTTATTATACTGTGACTTGCACACATTTTTTTATATGGATGACCATTATTTATTTTTTAAAATTCATTATTGTTAGATACTTCGGCCGTTTCTAATATTTTGCTATTATAAACAGGGCTGCAAGAAATGTTCTGTAACTATTTCTTTGTCTGCTTGTCTAATTGTGTCCTTAGAAAAAAATTTTTAAAAAATCCTGGCAAAAAATTGCAACTTTAAAAGGTTTTGGTATATTTGGGTAATTTTTGCCCAGAAACATTGTGTCACTCTTTGGAGTGCCTTCCTCCCAACCCTATACTTTTTTATTTGTAAAGTATTAGCATTCTTTATAGGTTTTGCTAATCTGATATGTAAAAACTGACACATTATTTTAGTGTTTTATTGACTTGTTAGTTGTGTTGAACGTGACTTTGTGTTTGTTGTACATTTGTTTCTTCCTTCATGTAACCTATACAGTTTGTGTCTTATTTTTAAAACTTGTGTTATTTTTTTGTTATTGATTTGTAAAAATTCATTATGTATTAAAAATACTCAGCATGCCGTATAGTAAAGATATTCCTGAGATGTTAACTTTTCCTTTTGTTGATTGTTTTCCACTTCTTCCATTCCTTGTTTAGCACAGGGGAACTTTCATGACATATAATGTTGCTTTCGTTTTTTTCTGAAGGCTTCTGAGTCCTCTGAAAATGTGTACATTGAGAGCCATAAAAGGGATTTATCAAACTGAAGATCTGGATACAGAATACCAAAAAGCAATGTGACTCTGCTCCTTTTCTAACTAAAGGACTTTATTTTTACCCCTATACCTGCTTTTGGTACCATGTGGCATCATGTAAAAATATTTTTTTAAAAAAATAAATGTCTATATGACAAAGGTATATTCTCACAGTTCCAGAGTTTGTTGGATTTTTAAGAAACAAATTGTCATGATACATAATTAATAGGTTTGGAAAGAACCATTTATTGACAGCACTGGATTAAGAATGCATACCCAAGTAGCACTATAACCCAGGGAGAATAATGGACTCTTTCTGTAGATAAGAAGAGATTATTTTAGGGCACAATCTTCCCCATCAGGCTTTGAGATAGCAGTAGATTTTTCTCTATTACTTTTCATCCAAATGAAATATTTCATCTCAATCTTTTTGTTATTGATATGAATTTGTTTAAAGTAATAAATATTCTTCTCCATCCTAGTTCTTTGTTTTCTAGATGTGAACGATCCTTCAGTTAAATAAAATTATTACCAGATTGAAAGTGGTTTCAATAAGAATAGAGTTATTAGTAAGGAAATATTGCATGTTTTGACCTTTAAAATGTTAAACTTTCCCATCATCCACATTTGGATTAGAATTATTGGGGAAGGCCCACTGTGTCTGAGCAACATGTGAAGTCCCAAAGGAAACCACCAAGGATAGGCAGTTTTGTTTCTTCAACCTGGAAGAAAGGCTGATATTCTATGACAACATTTTGGAAATAGAACCTCCAATAAAACTTGTGTCAAAAATGGTAGTTATCACAATGAACAGAGAGAGAAAATGCATGGAATGATTTGGGGGGAAGTAACACTTAACCAGCTATCTTTCTGCAGAATATTTGGTTTAATTCTTAGTGAATTCTACTTTTTGTCCTTCAAAATATTTTATGCAAAATTTCAAACCAGTATTAAGCAGTTCACTTAATACAAGAAAAACTTACTTTTTTCTCTTTATGAAAGTTTCTAAATTAGAACAATAATCCATACTGGTTTGGTACTATGTCCCACTCATGACCTAAGCCCAGTATTTCTAAATTTCTATCAGATAATAATCTATAGGATATGAAAGTAAGAAAGCCATATTCCCAGGAAATCTCAATAATTTCTTAAATCATAAGCTGTTTTTGTCTTTAAAATACTTCCAATCCTCTTCATATTCTTTAAATATTATTTTGTATGGTTTAGTTTGTTTTGTGCTACAGAATACCACAGACTGGGTAATTTATAATGGGCAGAAATTTATTGGCTTATGATTATGAAGTTTGGAAATCCAGGTTCAAGGGGCTAGCATCTGGTGAGTGCCTTCTTGCTGCATCATCCTATGGGCAAAGAGAGGGTGAGAGAAAGCAAGAGGGGGCCAAATTCATCCTTTTATAGGAATTCTCTCTCAATATAAGAAACTCAATCCTGTATAATGGCAGCATTAATTCATTCATGAAGGTAGAGCTTAATCACCTCTTCAAGGTTTCACCTCTTAATACTATTACAATGGTAATTAAATGTTAGCGTAAGTTTGAGAGAAAACAAACATTGAAATCATAGCCATAGATTGGGCCGGGCGCGGTGGCTCATGCCTGTAATCCCAGCACTTTGGGAGGCCAAGGCAGGCAGATCACAAGGTCAGGGGATCGAGACCATCCTGGCTAACACGGTGAAACCCCCGTCTGTATTAAAAATACAAAAAATTAGCCAGGCGTGGTGGCGGGCGCCTGTAGTCCCAGCTACTCAGGAGGCTGAGGCAGGAGAATGGCGTGAACCTGGGAGGTGGAGCTTGCAGTGAGCCGAAATCGGGCTCCACTGCACTTCAGCCTGGGCGATAGAGCAAGACTCCATCTCAAAAAAAAAAGAAAAAAGAAATCATAGCCATAGATATCTAAAAAGGTTCTTTTTTTAAACAAATAAATATTATTTTTAGTAGTATTTATAAATTTTTTCCCCATAGCAAATATTCAAATGCTGTAAAATGTCAGCAGAGATTATTGGGTAGTATTTGATTAATATAACAGTTCAGATCTCTTGGCACTATGCAGAATCATGCCTCAAAATTGCCAATTAAAAAACTTGTATTGCTTCTAAAACTTGTTATTTCTTGGAATACCACTCATAGGATTTTTTTAAAATATTCTATTTGTATAGACATACTAATAATCATTTTATTTGCAAGCTTGACTTACTGTTAGTACCAGCTATGGCTATGAACACTCAGTTATAACATTGCAACAGCTATAGGCAAGACTGACCCATAATATAGTGACCACTTCTCTTTTCTGTGCTCCTGTCTCAATTCCTAGACATGCTGGTCAACCTTAACCTCCACTTTGTGTGTTCATATTTCCTTCTGTTGCTTTCCACCTGATGTCAGTGGAGCCCTTCAAATCAGCAACATCTCTACATTGATTGCTGTGTTTTAGCAATCAATGTTTTAATTCTTGCAGGCAAATGTTAAAGATTTTTCCCGTCTTTAAAATGTCTTGAGAGTTTTCTTCTTGGGATTTTGAAAAACACAACAATTTCCCAAGAAATACTAGGAAGGCATTCCCACATGGAGCCACTATCCAAGCCTGACCCCTTTGGGGCTGACCAGCGCTGCTGCTTGTAGATTTAAGCTGGGTGGAAGGCAGTGTGACATGATAGAGTCCCCAGGACCAGAGTTCAGGAGCCATGGGTTTTAATCCTGACTGCCTCACTAACTATAGTTGTATAACCTGAAGTCAGTTTCCTAACTTCTCAGGGCTTCCTCTCATACATAATGCGTTTAAGAGAAGATAAAAGTTCTTTTTATCAGTGTTTTATAGTGTTCAGTGTACAGGTCTTTCACCTCCTAGTTAAGTTTGTTCCTAAGTATTTTATTATTTTGATGCTATTTTAAATGTGACTGTTCTCTTACTTTATTTTTGGGTAGTTTGTTATTAGTGTACAAAAATACAACTGATTTTTTATGTGTTGATTTTGTATCCTGCAACTTGACTGAATTCATTTATTAGTTCTAACAGTTTTTTTGGTGGTGTCTTTAGGATTTTCTACGTTTAAGATCAAGTTATCTACAAACAGAGATCATTTTAGTTCCCCTTTTCTGATTTAGATGCCTTTTGTTTCTTTTTCTTACCTCATTGTTAAGACTTAGAGTCCTATGTTGAATGGAAGGGGTGAGATGGGCATCTTGCAGTGTTTCAGATCTTAAAGGAAAAGTTTTCAGTTTTTCACCATTGAGTGTGATGTTAGCTGTGAGCTGTATGTATGTGTGTATATATTGAGATGGACTTTCCCTCTTGTTGCTCAGGCTGGAGTACAATGGCGCGATCTCAGCTCACTGCAACCTCTGCCCCCTGAATTCAAGTGATTCTCCTGCCTCAGCCTCCCGAGTAGCTGGGATTACAGGTATGCACCACCACACCCTACTAATTTTATATTTTTAGTAGAGACCGGGTTTCTCCGTGTTTGTCAGGCTGGTCTCGAACTCTCGACCTCAGGTGATCTGCCCGCCTTGGCCTCCCAAAGTGCTGGGCTTACAGGCGTGAGCCACTGTGCCCGGCCGAGATTTATTTTTATTTACTTGGCTTTTATTGTGTTGAGGGAAGTTCCTTTTCAACCTAATTTGTTGAGAGTTTTTATCATAAAAGGGTGTTGAAGTCTGTCAAATGCTTTTTCTCTCATCTATTGAGGTAATCATGTGATTTGTATCCTTCATTCTGCTAATGTACCATGTGTGTGAGGAATCTAAAAAATTCAAACTCATAGAGACAGAGAGTAGAATAGTGGTTGCCAGGTGCTGGGGTGAGAAGGAAATGGAAGTATTAGTCAAATGGTAAAAAATTTTGGTTATACAAATAAATAAGTCCTGGAGATCTACTGTACGGCATAATGCCTATAATTAACAATACTGCATTGTATACTTAAAATTTTGCTAAGAGGGTAGATCTTATGTTCTGTTCCTATCACAAACAAATTACTGATTATAAAAGAAGAGGGTGGGAGGAAACTTTTTGAAGTGATGGACATGTTTATGGCATAGATTGTGGTAAGAGTTTCATGGATATATACTTGTCACCAAACTCAGCAAGTTGTGTATATTAAATATGTACAGCCTTTTATATGTCGATTATACCTCAATAAAATGTTTTTTTCTTTTTTTATAAGCTGAAAGCCTATGAGAAGAAGTAACATTTTATTTCTGAGAGGTGTCAAGGTCACTGTGAGGAGGAGAAAAACAAAGGTCTGCCAGGAAGTTTCCCTTGGGTGGGAGAGTGGATTCTGATAGTCCCCAAAGGAGAGGCCAATAGCTGGTGTTTGCTTTTTTGTACCGCAATAGTGGGCTCCAGCCACCTGTGCTGATGGGAATCGGGGGCTGCAGCTAGTTGGGGAACCCCAGCACACCCAACTGGCGAATTTCCAACCTGCCTTTGCATTCAGACATTTTAAGACACTTTGTGCTAAATCCAAATCCAAAGGAACTTTATTGGTTGTCATATGAAATATTAATAAAACAATAAAAATCTCTCTCCTTAGGGCTAAGTTTCTAACTTAAAACCAGCAGCAATTATTATCACTTCAGATATTTATATAAGTTGGACAGGCCTGGGGCGGGTTGCAGAGCAATATGTTTTTTCTTCTAGAGGTAAAGGGGTTGGCCGTTAGCATATTTCATTGTAAATTAATAATAAATACATTCATTTACTTCTGGGATCAATGTGCTCTTTACTGAAATAAGGTAGGATTTTCTAATTCTAGGTTGGTCAGATTAACTCGTTTTGAGTCAGAGGAGCCCTGGACAATGTGGGAGGAGCTAAACTAGAACAACACTTTGGGAAAGGGTATTTAGTTATGCCACATTTGAATGTTTAAGTTGCTATAAAACGTTTACCATCCGCAGAGGAATTAAAACTTTCTGGTGAACAGCACTGACTTTTACATGTATAACTACAGCAGATTACACACAACACAGCCATAGACTCACACACACTCATATCATATCTGTCATCTAACCTAGTTTTTCTCATCCTTCCAGTCTCTGAAATCTGCCCAGAGTCCATAGGTCCACATTAGGAAACCTCCTGACCTGCAACACTTTGTCCCTTGTCCTTCAGAGCCTGAATCCCACTAGACCTTGTGCTCCCTGAGAGAAGGGGCCACATGGCCATCTATTTCATAGCTATACCCTCAGCACCAAGCACAGAGATTGACATAGAGAATGAACTCAGTACATATTTATCATGGACCAGATGCTGAGCCGGGTATTTCACATACAAAACTTTATTCAATCCTCTCAACAACTTTATAGGATAGTGATTATCATTCTAATTTAACTGACGAAGAAACCAAGTTCTAGAGGGACCAAGTAACTAATTGAAGATAACAGGGCTAGCAAGTGCTGGAGTCAGCTTTTGAATAAGGTCCATTAATTATGTGAGTTTATTAACTGCATTTATTTAAATACACGAAGGACACATTCACTGACCCCAAATAATTTATTCTTGAGTGAAAGAGATTATGTATAAGTGTTCTGTCATAGTTAATAATTCTTAGGAATAAAATACAACACCTGCTTTGTTCCTGAGAGGTTTTTAAAGAGGCACTCATTAGAAACATTTAGCATAATAAAATTTTTCCATGGGTTTCCTGTAGTTTGGGTAAAAGTTGCCTTTGTAATTTTGTTATACATTTTTCAAGAGGATACTTACGTATTTGGGCTTGGTTGGTTGGCTGATTCTTTAAAGCTCATTGACATTTACTGTTTTTTCTTAAAATCAATATCTTTAGATTTTGCTTTTATCAAAACTTGCTCAAACCAACTAAATTAACAAGACTAGAATGGTCTAGTCACACCTGAGAACATGTGCTAGCAACTACATTATGAGTTGAGTGATTATTTAGTAATTACTTTTTGCAGTAGCTGTTGAAGGTAGCTTTTAAAAGTGATATAATAAGTTGCAGAAATCAACAGCATTTTGGAAAGGAGGTATTTTTCAAGATCTAGTTTAGCAAGTGGGGAGATTTATTGGCTCAGGAACCAAGAGCGAATAGAAGAGGGCTTAGAGATAACCCTATTTCCTGGGGAGGTAAAAGTAATATCTGTCAGGGAATCAAAACGCCAAAGAAATAACAAAAACATTTCTTTGGTTGTCCAGAGAAGATAGTTAAGGGAGACTGATGGAGAGAGAAGCAGGTCAGGAAAAATGATAAAGAGGCCATTCTGGGATAATGATTGGAGATTTAAAAAAAGGCAGATATGTATTTCCAAAGACCTGTCTTTTGAATGTGGAACAGAACTTCTGCCCTTCATAAGTCTTCCTTCATGACAAGAGCTATGTGCATCAATTCAGCTAGCCATCTTTTGGCCCTAGCTACTGTGCCTTGCTTCTTGTAAATCCATGTGGGTTTGAATTGGATTTTCCACTTATGAGTTTGCTTTGGGCTCTGCTATTCTAGGCGTTTTAGAGGTGAAGTAACCTAATGATTTAACCTGGTATAGTCCTATCAAGGGTACCATGATTGGATGGAACACATTTTCTCACACATGTTTGACTTCAAGCCATTGATCCAGGCCTTTTTCTGTGTTAAACAGAAAATCTCTACTGTCTTGCAGCAGACATGCTCTTAGATATTTCATTCTATGATGTTGACCATGATGGAGCAGTGCAGGTCTGAAGAGGGGTGTCAGCATCTAAAATGGAAAGAAAAGGTTGAAAGTAAGTAGCATTCTAAATGAAAACTTAGGATATTGTAACTAATTAGATGGTGATAGAAGACTGTAAAAAGGTTTTGAGCCTAAGAGATTGTAGAAATGGTGCTACCTATAATAAGATGAGAGAAGTAAGAAGGAGAGATGAAATATATTGACCTTGGGATGTCAATGGGACTTTTCAGGTAAGTATAGCAGGAATCTGTTGCTTTACAGCAGAAGCATGAAAGAGGCAGGTTTGGGGATAGAGTGGTGATTGCTGAAGTTCTGTGAGTGAAAGAGATTTCAACTAAAAGAGAGGAGAAGACAGGATGGAGCCTTGTGTCATGCTCATACAAAGGGATGGAAAGAGGACAGGAGCTCTGAAAGGAGATAGTTAAGCTTATGAGAAATAAAACAGGAGAACCAGATGAAGGCTTTGTAAGGGAATCCAAAGGAAAAAACAGATGGTCAGCCAACTTCAAAAAACTTGAGCAGGAGCAGGACCATTGTATCTAACAATGGGGAAAGTACTGATCAGCCAGGGAGAGCACTTGAAAGAAAGGGTCTACCTTGTTTATGTTGGTGTCCTGGAGGAATTGGCTCTAACAGGGGTAGTGGGAGGCAAAGAGCTTCGAATGCTACCCTAGTATAAAGCTGAGACTAGCATGGGTGGCCATGAAGAGTGAGGTATCATGTGGTAAAGGGGCTGGCAAACATGGCAATCTCATTATAGATTCGAGATAGAAAGTCCCCAATTCTATAAGGTTAGTATTCTTTAACCACTAAGCAAAATAAAGAGCACAGAAGTTGGAACCAAAAGAGAAATTGTATGGCCTTATAATATAAAGTTAATCACACATAGTTAGTGTTATGATTTTTAATCTGTGTATTTTAACCCAACAAATCAACACATTTCCAAGATTCAGCAAAGGCAGTTATGCAAATTTTCGTGAATGTAAGATTTAGGGCCAGAGAGTATAGGCTCAAAGACTTCAGTTTGAAAGAATAGTAAATACAAATGTTAATGATGAATGAAAATTATGTGCTGTTAGCCCAAGAAGCATTACTTGACCTTTCCCGCACTAACAGTATGACAGTGATGATGCAACTACCATGAACTGAAGCAGACACACGCAGTAACATTTGACTAGAAGTCTGTATCACTGCCTGTAATATGCACGGCTGATTACAGGCATTGACATCAGCAGCACTCATGTTATGATTTGGATGAGTATAAGCAGATTTGATGGCTACAGGAAAAGCACCATGCTTTCCTCCTCTATAGGTAAAAGGAGGTCACATTGTCAACTTTCCCTGGTTTCATTTTCCTCATCAGAAAAAATGAGAAAGTTCGATAATATTATCTCTAGTACCCTTTCAGAAATAAGGTTCTGATTCTCTGACTTCAAGGACCATCTTCCAATATCCATTAAAATATTAAAAATTCAAGAAAAGATGCTTGCTGAGCTCTTGATTGAATGAAGTTTGAGAAAAGGATGGATTACTGCAGGTTTTGCAGGCCAACATTTGTGTAGAATGGTAATCTTCAAAATTATTGATTTTGCACCTCTATTATTAAAAAAATGAGCACAAACTACGAATATATGCATATTTATTTATAAGTTATATACATATATGGTCAGATTTATATATACATTATAAAAGAGACACAGAACATAAACTGGGAAAGTATGATACAAGAAAAAGAAATCCAAAGTACTCCATGGGATTAGCACATCCCACTTTGCAGATTATTTAGAGAGACAGGTGTTTGCTACTTTACACTAAAGACCTAATAGTGTGACTAATAACTTTTACATCTTAGCAATCATTTTATTTGATGAGAACATATTCCTAAAGCCTAAACATGCTAAATTAGGAAATAAATAAAATTAATAAAACATAGTTGTTTCTTGCTTTTCAAAATGACAAACTCTTCCAAGAAGCATTTTTGACAGTAACAATTTGAAGCCTAATCTGATTTGTATCAACATGGTAAATCTGACTTATGCCAACATGAAGCTTGCCCTTGTGTTGTCAGCCATCTCTCTGATGTGGATGTTTACATTTGTGGTTTCAGATTATGCAGAATAGATTTGCATTCTATTTTATTATAGACAGGAACAATTATGGAGTCTAAGCTGTCTAAACTATTAAAGCATCTTCAAATCCTTTTTCAAATTCTACTGTCAGAACCAAAGAGGCAAAAATGACTCTCTGACTAATCAAATACCAACTGTATATGGTGGAAAAGAAGGCTTGGTCTACAGGTCATTTCTTTAAACAAATCTAAATAAACTTACTCAATTCAGAAGTAATTCCTCTCTACTATAACAAACATAGGATGCAGATCTATGCCATCTCAGGAATGGCTTTAACTTGTTGGCCCTTTATTCTAGAAAATAGTAGTTTAACATCAGCTCTATTAAAATAAATTACTTTTTAGCCAATATTATTCACCAAGCAATTAAATGAATTCATTCAAGTAATTGTTTCTGTATATTAAGATTCATCCCTAAAGCATGACACAACTCACTTGCGGCACAACAGAATTGACAAGAGAGGCTGGAACTGGGTCTGTTGGTTCCAGGGATCTTGTCTTCTGGGCCGAGGAGACAGCAAGGTCAGCTCAGGAACCACAGAGACTCCCAAGGGTTCTATCCTTTATTTGGAACTACCCTGACCCATCCTTACTCACTGCGGTCATCTTCCTCCTTCTCTCTTAAGAAGAAAGATGGTGAGGGCTGGAGTAGCTCAAGTACTTTTCACTTCAGGCAGGATCGATTCAGGAACTGAAGAGGCGACAACACATAACACTTAACATTTTCTAGACAAAATAACATATTTCATATTCTATGACACAGAACTTAAAGGTCTCAATTGAAGACCTGTCCAAAAACATGAGCATAATTTAATCTCTTTGGAGGGGTATGCTATATACTGTCCTTGGGCATTTGGCATCCATTTATGTCTTGCTCTCTCTCTGTCCCTCCCCAATACTGAAAGCCTGGAAGGATGAAATTTGCATTTCTCAGATTCCTTTGCAACTAAGATTCTGAATATATTGTGATAGGCACTTGGAAGAGATTTGAGAAGTGGAAGAAAGTTGAAGGCTGTCTTCCTGCAACAGTGGCAGCTGACAACCAAGGTCTGGACTCCACATTTCTCAGTCTAGTCAGCAGCATCATGAGTGGGAGGCAGCCATGTTCATAGCAGCAGTAGTATTAGCAGTAGCAGTAATTTTCTGAAATCTGGTGCAGAGCAGACCTTGAAGCCAAGAGAACTGTTGCAATCCCCTGACTTAGGCTTTTCCAGCTCTTCTGCTGAGTGTGTAACCACTTAGTTTCCTGCATTAAATCTCTTTCTACTGGAAATACCCAGCGTGTTTGCTGCACTATGTCCAGACAGAGACAGAAGGACTTTTGACCTACACATTGATACCTCTGAAGGTCACCTCTGCTCCCTCTTAGGGCACACATACAAGCTTCCCAGACAAAATGTCAATTTCACCACTTCAGATCTTCATTGGGAAATTAAAACTTTGAATGCATGTTGTCCAGCACCTCTTAAAAGCCAATTTACAAAACAGGTATCGAAAAAAGATATGTTAACTCTTCCTTCTTCTGCATACTTTAAGCTCTGTTTCTGCAATATAATTTCAGTTGGAGTTATTGAAAGTTGCATATGGGTCTTTCAAACGACCCTTACATAAGAATCTAAGGGACTGATTTCTACTAGCATTTATTGCCAGAGAAAACCATTTTTTTTTGCTCAGTAATCTTGGAAATAAGAATGTAATCCATTTTCTTTCCTTGGTTTTGTTCTGATTTTCAGAGGCTCAAAGTCACATTAAGAATAAAGTGTGGCATCTTTCTGGACAAATTATTTTTATCTTCTTTCCTCTTGGTTTCTGATCATTTATTTCTATTTTAATTATACACATTAGAAAATGTGTACATAGAATTTACTTTGAAATAAAGGATATCTGTACAATACATAAATAAAAAATGGAGACATTTCTTCCCTACTTTATATAAATAACTCTTATTAGCCTTAGTGCTGTTTTCTATTATCTATCTATCTATCTATCTATCTTTTGTCTCAAAAATATCTCTCATTTTATATTTCTTAGTCATTGATGCAAAAGCCTCTTGGATGGTGTGTCTTATACACAACGTAATAGCATCAAAGAAACTCCTTAAAAAAGAATTGATTTCTCAATACTCTATAATAGTCCTAAGGCTGATTCACAAAAACCAGTGAGCCAAAGCGAAGCAAGCAAGAATACTGTAAACAGCAAAGAGTTAACTTTAAAAGTGTGAGTAAAAACAAAACACAAAAATCTCTCTCTGCTTTTTTCCTTCTAATATTCTCCTCACGCAATTTCCTGTTAGTCTCTCTGACTTTTCTAAGAGATATTATTTTCCTTTCCAGTACCAATTTCAGCAGTGATGGCCTAAAAGGTTCTGGTGCCCCAAGTGAGACTAGATTATAGGACTCCATATGGGGTCAAAGATAGAAGGGTTCTTAGGGATTTTTACCAACAAAATAAAAGCGGTGGGGTTTCACTTCACTTCAAAGTAAGGATACCAATAGAAGCAAATTCTCTTCTTGTCATATTGATAGAGATGCAGAAAGATCCCTCCTGTCATGTCAGTGGGAACACTGACGGCCTAAGTGGGGAATTGAACTATAAACTGGAGATTTTTGTGAAATTTGGCATCACATACACACACACACACACACACACACAGAGTGGAGAATATATACATACACATACACACACACATATCTATATGTATAGACACACCCACAGATACCACAGATACTTGAGGCTGGGAAAGAGATTTTGATGTATTAGCAATACATGTCTTGCCCTCTAGTAAGTTTTCTTTACATCCAATAGATCTCCAGGAGATTTAACATAAGCCCAGAGGCTTCCAGGATGAGTTTGACATCAACCTTGGGTTTCCCACATGCTGAGAGAAAGGAGTCAAACCATCTTACTGGGGAGGTCAGGAGCAGTGAGAAACACACTCTCTCCTGTTTTTTATTTTATTTTATTTATTGTTTATTAGAAGTAGTTATCTGGGAGTCCCAGTATCCTGTTGTCTGGGGACCAGCAAACAAAGGGATTTAGATTTCTTTTGACTTTGTCTTTGTACCTATTGTCTCAATATGTACAAGCCACTTCTAATGATTCTTAGTGATGCCGATTGTTGGACAATAGCAGTCTTGAAGGAGGCAGTAAGTAATTAGTGCTCTTTAGGATGTTGGAGAAGTACCACAGAATATTTGCATTCAGTTTTCCACATTGATGTTCTGAAAGCCACATAAGAATTCCATTAACTAAGAACTTTCACCTTCATCTAATAGTAGTATACTTCTCCATTCCATGATCAGTAGAATTAACACTGATTCCGAGAAGGCTTAGTTTCTTTAGAAAATGCTACTTTATGTCTTTGAAACCAGGGGAAATGATGCTTAGTGTAGTAGACCATAGCCTTTCTGGCTGTGCTCTTAACCAGCACAGCCAGGCTTTGCACTGCAATTACAGATCTCTTTGGTTGGAGTTCTAGCCACTTCCAATTCTAAATCTTGATGTCCTTATATGAAAAATAGGCACAGTAAGAGAATCTATCTCATATGACTGTGAGGATTAAATAAAATGATTCATGTGAAGTGTTCAACCCAAGGCCTGACATATAAAGAGCTCATTAATTACGAGGTTCTGAGGCAGCCTTAGAAACAAACTCTCCTGCTCCCTCCCAGTGGCTCTCTCCTGGTGTCTCTGGCTCTCCCAGTGCATCTGAGTCATGCTCTTGCCACTACTGACTGTCTAGTTCTCCTGTCTTAGTCTATTTGTGCTGCTGTAACAAAATATCCAAGCCTGAGTAATTTATAAAAAGCAGAAATTTAGTTCTCATAGTTTTGGAGACCAGGAAGTTCAAAACCAAAGCACTAGCAAGTTTTGTGTCTGGTGAGGGCCCTATGTCTGCTTCCAAGACAGTGACTTGTTGCTGCATCCTCCAGATGGGATGAACTCTGTGTGGCCTAACTAGTTCCCTCCAGCCCTTTGAAAAGGTATTAATCCATGAGAGAGAAGCCCTGATGACTTAATCACTTCACCCAGAACTCCACCTATTAATACCACCACAATGGGAATTTACATGTCGACACATACATTTTGGTGGACATTTGGACCATAGCATTTCCCTATATGTTTTATTTGACATTCAGGAAGGAGCTAATATGATTAAATGACTAAGCTACATACTATCTTCTTACTGAGCAGAGTTCTTTCACACCACATGTCAGCCATGGCTAATCACAAAGGGGAAATTAATATGGAAATCCATTTATTACAAGATACTTTATTCCAGGACATTGAAGAATGACAATCAGTCATTATTAATTCTTCTATATCTTCCTGTTTAATTAGAACAGTTTTGCATATTCAGGACTTAGATTAGGATGGTAATTTGCACACTTAGATCATTTTAAAGATGGTCTAAGAAAACCCTGTTTCCACTTGGTCATATCTGATTTCAGTGACAATTAGAATGCTCTTCATTGAGGCTAAGTTAGCCAGACTCAAACCATGGATATCAATGCTTTTGTAAACTTCAACATATTCTCTTTTTAGAACTAGCTCTAGCCCAACACTTGAAGGGGAACAATGCCAGACTCTGCTTCCTAATCGTGTGTAATTTCTAATTAGCTGCAGAAAATTTTCCACTCCAAATGGCCCCAAGCACCCAACAACAACAGCAATTCAAACTAGCTTTTAATTTTTTGGAAGTTATGTTAGTAAAGTTCTTGTTATGTCATGTGAAATTCTACCCAGCTATTTGCCAGAGATGTTTAAAGGCAGCCTGCTACTTTTTGGGTGGTTAATACCTGAGGCAAAATTTAGAAAAGAAACATGAAAGTTCTTGTACTACTTGAGGTTAATTACCTGTGTGGTGAGGCTTAAGTATTCAGCTTACGTACAATACTGATCTGTTCATTTCTCCATCTAGAAGGGTGTAACTTGAACTGAAGATACGTTATTTTCAGTGGAGTTTTGGGTACAGATTTCTATGAGTGCATATGAATGAATGAAATTTTATTTTATTTAAAAAATGTATTTTTGTATAATGCAACAGTCAATACATCAAATAGGAATCTGTGAAATTTCATATAGGTGAGAAAATTCAAAGCATCTTTATGATAGGGTCAGGATAATTTCCATTTCTCTGAAAGTGAAAAACCCAAATCGCAATTTTCTCAATGTACTTAATGTCTACATGTAATGTATTTAAAGGAATTATGGAAACATATAACAGTCACTTTAATTGCCATTAATTGCTCTTGGTTTTTACTTGAGACAGACATTGATTTTTGGGGGGCATTTATTAGTTTTAAAGTTGAAATGGCTACATTTTAGCTTTAGTTTGGGGTCAGGAGTTGAAACACAGCTGGGCAACTTGTAATCAATTTAAGATAATTTATCAGGTTGCAGGATAATTATGAAACCAATGGATATTTTCATAAAACAGATACAGATTATAAGCTCCTGTAGAAAATTATAAGTAAATATTATCAGGAAGGTTCTGAGTCACCTACAGAGAAAGTATTAATCGAATCAGCACAGAAAGGTCTAGTTTGTTCTCCTTATCATGGAGAACTGAACCAGGAATGGCAGCTATGTGGGCACAAACTGGTCCCCCTACTTCCTCCCACCCTGTGGCTAACAATTTATGGACAATATGATATTCAAATGAAAACTAATACAAGTGATAGTGATTATGTCTCATACCTTTCCTGAAACTCAGTCAACTTTGAGTAAAATGGCCCAAATATTGACTTTGTGGAGAAACAGCAGTGGTCACAGACCTGATGACAATTAGGATTATGCTGAGTGCTCAGAGCTTTCTAGGATTCTGCCTGAAGTATATTGCTTTCACAGCAGGGTGTGCCATGCCATCTGAGTTGGATTTAAATGTATAGTTTGAAATATTCAGAATCAGCCAGGTATGATGTTTCATGCCTCAATACCAGCACTGGGAGGCCAAGGCAGGAGGATCTCTTAAGGCCAAGAGTTCAAGACAGTCTGGACAATATAGCAAGACCCCATCCCTAAAAAGAAAAAAATAACCAGGCATGGGGTGGATGCCTGTAGTCTCAGCTAATCAGAAGGCTGATGTGAGAGGACTGCTTGAGCCCAGAAGGTTGAAGCTGCAGTGAGTGGTGATTGCACCATTGCACTCCAGCCTGGGCAGCAGAGTAAGACCCTGTCTGTAAAATAAAAAATTGAAAAAAAAAAGAAAAAGAAATATTCAGAATCCTCTTTAGTCTGGATATGGTCTGTGAGAATGTCTCTGATTTGAATAACAGATGGGTGAATACCTGCTCTATTGTTTCATGTTTATGACAGGTGAACACAGTAACTTCCCATCTTAGTGAAATCCCACCGCTGTTCTCTATGGACATTGGTATCACCAAAACATTAGTGCTCAGCTGAAGCAATTGGGGAAAATAGCCAGTGCTATCGAGGGAGTAGGCCTTGGTCAGGAGGGACAGTAGAGCAAATTGAATTTGTTTCTGTGACCTTCAGAAATCCCAGTCACCTGAGGTCTTCAGTGTTAACTTTTCCATTTTCTCTCTCAAGATCTCAAACCTGAAAAGAACCAATTTACAGATGCTCCCGTTAGTACTGATTCCTTTGGCAAAATGTATAAGGTTTTCAGACATAAAAGAGGCTGCCCAGCATGAAATTGTGTGGAAGGGGAGGGGAGGGCAGGGAAATGTTAGGTATGTCCTTCTGATTCTTCCTGAGTGTTATGAAATAGTCATTTGGATAGAAGTAGTGACAGGCAAGCCTAACAGCGAAACCCAACTGAACCCAAAATAATACACGTAAACACACAGTACCCAAGAATCCACTATTTTTTTTTTACTGTGTGTGAAAGAAATATGAAACCAGAAGTCACATAGTCTGATTGTATTTTAAAAAATGAAGCAGAATAAGAAACCACAAATGTATTCTAATTAACAAACTAAAAATAAAATACATGGGAAACCCACAGGAATTAGTACAGATTTTCCTGCTAATCTTTTCTAAGTTTCTTCCAGCTTCTAGGAATGAGGACTATCTAGTCTGAGAGCCTGACTAGATAGATAGCTTGGCTGAAGACACGCTTGAGTGATGGTCCATATCACAGAAAGGAAAGTCCCTCTAGTCTGGCTGTGCATCTATTTTAATTCCCTTAGAGAGGAGGAGCATAGGAGAGCCAACTGCTCGACACTGTTAACCATTATCACTTGATAGTGCCTTTTGAACACCCTCTGTGTGTATGAGGCTCTACTAGGCCTTGGTAGAGGTCAGCTTTCCCAGGATCTTTTTGTGTGTGTGGGCCAGGGGCTTACAGAATTTACATTCTAGAAAGTTCACATTAACTAGAATGTAGCATCAACCCAATTCCCCTTCTCCTCCCTTCTCCCTTTGCTTTCTCCAGAAAATCCGCCTATCAGCATATGGTTGTCCTCACACTACCCCAGTTCCCCAATCTATCCTCACTGAGGTAGGGATTATAGCAGAAGCTCTGTAGTGAAAGAGGGAGGCTTTGTAATGGTAACTTGCACCAGGATCTTGTGGCACAGACTTCAGCCATAGTTGTTATCAACCAAGCTCCCTGGTACCCATGCCCTCCAAAACACACCCAGATTGTGGTCTTTGAGCCTCCTCCCTGACAATTAGATACAGCTGATATTTTTCTAGGCCTAGGGCCTCATCTGGACTCCATCACATCTTGAAACTCTACTACTACGGAACACATTGCCTATTGAAACCTGCTTGTCCTCCTGACTCCTGACCACAGAACTCAGGAGAAACTTCCCTTTCTCTGGATAACCAGGGAACTTGATCTTTTCCTTTCTCATTGAATTTATCACATTATACCTTATAACTATTCAAATTTTAAGATGTCACCTACTTGGTAGCAGTAGTTTTTTCATCTTTGGTTTACATACAGTCCTACAAAGGAAGGAGTTAAAATTCTGAGTCTTCTCTGGATCTGATCTGAAACTTGCATGAGTAGAGATGCAAAAATAATTGCTAAATAAATTATTTTTTGTGTCCCAGCATTCCTTTAGCCTCTGACCTTCAAGCCTTGCTAGTAGCTATAAGATAGTCCTATATGTAGGGTTGTGAGGAAATAATTAGGTGTTTGAATGCATGCTATGGAAATGAAATGTATTTTCAAACTCTGCAACCAGGTACTATATTGAAGGATTCAAGAGTGAATAGTTGACTGACTGCAGTCAAATCTTGATGCTTTTTTGTTTTTTTTTGCAAGAAAAAATGAAAACACTATAAAATTCACTGTGGTATATATGCACGCATTCATTCACTTAACTACTCATGAAAAATAACATTCACAAGCTACTCATGAAAAATAATATTAGATGGTATTATACAACGTATTCATCACAAGTTTAGTTTAGCACTTCAAGAAATCCAAGAGTTATTAAATGATTCAACCTGTGCTTCATGTGACAGTTATTTTTCCTAGAAAGGTGCTTTCAAACTTTAACTTGCATACACATTATCTGGGGCTTCTGGTTAAAATGCAGATTCTGATTCCATTGGTTGGGATGAGGCCTGCGATGCTGTATTTTTGACAAATTCCGGGTGATCCTGATGGCCCATGGATCACACTGTAAGAGTGAAGGCCTTAGGAGACCTTGTTCTTGCTCTGAATGACTGTGCTTAAGAGGTCATGTCTAACAGAAAGACCTATGCATAATCTAGATTCTTCATTCTCCATGTAGTGCCTTGGGCAAAGGAGCTTCAACATTTTCAGCATTTTAAAAATGGGATTATAATGTCAACTCCACCTCTTTTAAATGAGTTGTTAAGATCATATGAGATGCATGTGAGAGAACTCTGCAAATAAAAAGCAGCATGATTAATATTGATAGTGATAATTACTAATTTCACACTTTAGTTGAAATGTGGAGTCTTGAGTAATAGGAATTTCAAATGGGAAAAGGACAAAAACTTTAAAACACAAATACCTCACTGGTCTGATTACTTAACCTATAGAAGAGTTGGGTGGAATCTAACAGAGGGTGGCACCTGGGTGAGAGAGATGTTAAACATGGTTTCCCAAGGTGGGAACAATAGATACTAGAAAGGAGAGAGAGGGAGTGGGGCAGGGGCTGAAAAACTACCTATTATGCTCACTTCCTGGGTGACACGATCATTTGAAGGCCAAACCTCAGAGTTATCCAATACACCCATAAAACAAACCTGCACACGTAACCACCGAATCTAAAATAAAAATTGAAATTAAAGAAAGCAAGAAAAGGAAATACAGTCTACAGAAAACTTTGTTGTGTGTTGAGTGGGAGCGATGCTCCTTTGCTGCCATTTAAATGGGACTTGGTAAAGAAACAAATCCATGCAGAGGCCTTAGTATCTAATTTGCATGTACATTTTTTATCTCCTTTGACTTGTACATCAACCCTAGGCATTGGCATTATTTATTCCCATCTTAAAGATAAGGACCCAGGAGCTCCATGAAGGCAAAACCTGCATTGTTGTCTTCAGCATAGCATTCTCAGCAGTAGTACAATGCTGAAACAGAGTAGGCATCCTAGACCATTTGTTTAATGAATGAATCAAACATGAGGTGTCTTGTTTAAGGTCACACCCTATTAAGTGGTAGAGCAAGGCGTTGTCCCAGATCTTTTTGGCTTCTAAGCCAAATACTGTAAATGGCTTGATCCCAAGATTCACCCGAATTCTTTGTTAGAAATACAGATCCTTGGCTTCTCCAGACCCCTGGAGTTTCTCACTCAGCTGTCTAGGCTGAGCCCAGTGATTCATATTTTTAGTAAGTGACCCACTGGATCCCTTTGACTCATTCATGTATTGAACATATATTTATGAAACATGTAATATATATCAGTCAGTGTTCTAGGTGCTGGGGTGCTTTCAGCAAACAAAGCAGATCGGAATCCCTGCTGTGGGACATCAAGCCAGTTTAAGCAATCCTGCATTAAACTGTGATGACACTGGTTTCTGTAATTCAGTTAGAATTAGGATCCACGGGTGATTTCCTTCATCCTTTCTCTCAGATTTGTTGTGAGCAGTAAGAGAATCTTGAGCAGATGAAAGCAATTTCAAAAGGTCGTCTTTTGAGAAGGAGCCAGGGCTTTTTGGGTGGGGCAATTTTTCATTGTATGAGCTTGTTTAGCATCCCTGACCCTCGGCACTAAATACCATGAGTACTACCTCACTGGGACAAATGAAAATGTCCCAGGTCCCCCATCCCCTCCTTTTCCTGTTGAGAACCCCTGAAGAGACTGAGGTAGACACATGCCGGCGAGAGGTGCTCCACTGAGCCTCAGCTCCAACATTTGAGGACTTTTTAGCTGGTAGAGAGGATTTCTTGGTTTCTTCTTTTGAGGATCAGGCCCTATTTAATTTCATAGAGGTATTTTATTCAAGACAATGTTGTATTTTAATTATCTATAATGCTTTCAGAAATCATTCATTTTAGATATTTAAACTATTGCATGAAAAATCTTGATTGCTATCATTTAACATGTGTTGCTCCTCTTAAAAAAAAAAAAACATGAATAGAAATTTCAGGTACTTCAAGGAAGGAGGCAAATGACTCCCTGTGTTTAAAATGTCTGCTACTTTAAAAACTTGTATTTACTTACTCACTTAAATGAGTAACCTGCATAATTGCCATATTTTTAGTCCTTAAAAATCTGTTTCTGTAATGGAAATCTTCATGCAATCAGTATAATCAATTGCAAAATTAATAAACTAGGGCGATCTACAACACAGCTTTTTCTGCTTTGAGAAATGAGGGGAAAAATACCTCCATGTGTGGTTTAGTCCTGAAAGACTTTTAGTAACAAATTCTGAATTGTATGGCCTTACTTTGAAGTTGCTGATGACGCTCATTTTTCTGTCATTTTCTTAAACATTTTCTGTGCCAAACTCAGCATTTAAAATGGGCAGAAGGCAGCAACTTAGGGAACTCTTAGAGGGACAAAGTTTTCTCAAAGAATTTTGCATAAAATGTCTGTAAGCAATTCCCTATTTTAGAAAAATAGTGAAGCTACTTACATGTTCATGGAAACATGTAGAGACATGGAAAATAAGCCATTTATCTCAAGATTTTCATCTTGCTAGATAAGAGATGTACTCCATTTGCTACCATAATATCAGGAACAAAGTTAACACAGTTGCCATACAACAATGCAGTGAGCTCAGATTGTTAAGAATCGTGGCTTTCTATTTGCAATTTGAGAAAGCATTTAGTGGGGCTTGTGCTGGATGGGCAACCTATATTGCTCTAAGAAATGCAGTTAGTTGCTGAGGTATGCCTATTCTAATATTCAGAATAACAACTGCCTCAATATGCCTCAATATCTTTATTTTTTCTAGGAGGGCAATTTTTATTTATGTTATTAGTAATGTCATAATAGGGGCAAGAGATATAAATGTTTAGCCCTTCTTAGGAATTGTCTGTTTTGAGATTACTTAATTTCTTTTTCATTGCATGATATAAAACGAGCCAAGTGTCCCTTACTGAGGGCTTCCTAGTCTTGTCCCACTTAATTTGCTAGCTATCATCCAGGAGAGGCTGCTTCTAAGTAGGTCTACCCCACTTGAAACCATCCTACGGAAACCAAGTTCAGTAATTCCTAATAGTCCATGTGTGGTCTGAAATCAAAGCCTGCAGAAAATTTTAGATATCTAAATATTATAAACCTAATCAAAATCTATAGCACTTTGATTAACGCAATATTTTTAAAGGTCTTTCTTATCCAAGTAACCAACAAAGCATGGTGCACAAATAAAGAACATTTTAATTTTTTTTTTAAAGGTTTTGTTGACTTTTAGTCACTCTCTAAATGCAAGTATAAAACTAAATAGGGAGAGCTACATTTTCTGTTCATAATAAGCCTCATTTTGTTTTGCAAAGCACAGAACTTCCCCCAGTTTAGGTTTTGTTAATGAAAAATAGAGAAATAGAAAAAGGCAAACTCAGGAATAATTTGCTGTGGAAAACCTAAGTTAAAACGGGTTATATCTAAAAAAGAGTTGGTTTGTATTTTCTCGGTTATTGAAAAAAAGAGAAAAAAAATTAATAATACTAACCTCAAACTCAGTTGCTGTTAATATTGGTATCATAAAAGTTAAATATCTAAATAGACGTTCATAATACCTATATATGTAGTTATGATATATTTTACATAGTTGAGATTTCATTTTGAATTACTTTTCTATTTTGTGGCAAATAAAAAACACAGCACATTAATGAACAATAACTTTAAAGAAAATAGTCCTGTGGATTAAAAAAAAAAAGAAACCTGTTCATACCATTGACAACGTGAGAGTAAAAATAAGGTTTTTTACCTTATAGTTTGTTTCTTTATTTCTTTCATATCCTTGAAAGCAGAATTTTTTTCCATGAACATTAAAGACATAGGCCACAATGAAATACAAGCACTATACAAAGACAGACACACTCATTTAACAACCAGCTGCTATAAAAATAAATTACACATATGACTCAGGGAAGTTGTTAATAATCCTACTTTGTTTACATTATGCTTAGAAAGCAACATAACTTAATGAGATCAGATATTAAGCTAACGGTGTATCTTGGAATCAAAACGTTTTCAAGCTCTGCCAAAACCGTAGGCAGATTGAATGTGGGTAGTTTATACTGATAGTGTTTTCAAAAGAGGAAATGAATAAGGCCCTGCTCAGGATAGAAGCTATGCATTCATTACCTAAGAAAGAATATTAAGTACACGTAAATTACTGAGCTGCTTTGAAAGGACACAGCTCAAGTAACAAAAGTGGGGAACAGTTCAAGAATCTTGGAGGGATATTTAAGAACTGTGGATAATAATAATAATCATAAACCTATAGAAAGTCCATAATAACAAGTGACCAAGTTTCCAAAAAATCATGTGGCCACGTTCTAAAGCAGGTGGATGGTGTTGAGAATTCCAAGTTTCTACAAAACCAAGTTCTTTCTACTCCCCGAACTCTTTGAATGAGTTAGTTACAATGAAGTTGGCCATACTCAATGTTACATTTTTATTACTCAGAAAACATTAAACTTTTTAACCTTGGAGTTGCCCACTTGATTTTTAAAACAATATGATATTCAAGTAGGTAATACTCACTCTTATCTATCCTTTTTAAAGGGCACAACTGATTAACATCGTAAAGCAATTTCTCCTCATCTTAGTGAAAAATATAAAAGTAAAAGTCATGGATTATGGTTTTACTTGCCACAAACTTGGATAGCAACTATGTATAACATGTAATGAACACCATCACCCCAGTACAGCAGAACATCTAAGAGCAGATTCTTTTCACAGTTGTCTGCAGGCTTGGTTTTTCCTTTCAAAATTGTCTTAGTATTGCTTCCTCTGTTGTCCTACACCCAAGCTTTGCAAAGTGCCAGAAGAAAAAAAAAGAAGAAGCAATCCCAAACCCCCACTTTGCCAAATTAGTCAGAAGGCAGGATCTGGAAAATGTAGAAATTATCTGTTTTGCACCAGTAAAACACACCACTGCCAGGTCAAGCATATGCACTTTTTCTAAGGGAAAGGTACAGCGTGTGTTGGTGCATTCAACTTTATATAAAAATGAATACATTTCAAAAGACATAAGACAAGGGCAACAAGAGAAACATACTTTTCAAAGTTTATTGCGAACTAGTGAGAAGAAGACATGATGCTATTTTGCTCTTGCATCCGGAAAGCGACACTATTTCTAAGGGTAGTGGGAACCGATATAGTATAATTAGCTCTAGATCCAATATTGAAAGCATTGCATACCTTGAAGATGATGCTATCAGGTGAACATAAGCTGGCAAAATATTATGCCAAAATAATATGGTTCAATTGGTAGATTATTGAGCCATATTATTTCTCAATTTTTTCTATGAAACCAATTCAAATTAAAGGAGCAAAAGGAAGTGAGCATCATAGTGGTCAGTCCATCATTCTTCAGTTTTTATCTTGCCAGTGATTACAGAAGTCTCAGGGAAACAAATCCATAGGCTGTTTTTTTTTTTTTTTTTTTTCTGTCATAGGGAATGGTTTCTGGTTATAACTGCTGCATAACAAATCACCCCCAAAAGTTAGTAGCTTTAAGCAACATTAATCATTATTATCTCATAGTTTCTGTGGATCAGAATTTGGAACAGACTCAGGTACATCTGTCTTGGGGTCTTTTACATGGTTGTAGACAAATAGTAGCTGCTACTAAAACAGTGGCCTAGAGGGGCCGGAGGCTGGCCAGGCATATCTCCATATCTATCTATCTATCTATCTATCTATCTATCTATCTATCTATCTATCTATCTATCTATCTATCTATCTATCTACCTACCTATCTATCTATCAATCATCTACAGCTATCTATCATCTATTTATCTCTATCATCTATCATCATCATCTCTATCATCTATTTATCTCTATCTTATCTATCATCTATGTATCTATCCATCCATCCACCCACCCATCCACCCACCCACCTACCTAGCTATCCATCTATCTGTGTATCGTCTTCATGTTGTCTCAGGCTTCTCCGTGTGCTCTCTCCTGGTGGACTAGTTTGGGCTTTCTCATAGCATGGTGGCCTCAGGACAGTCTGACTGTTTATGTGGTGGCTCAGGACTCCAGTATGAATGTTCCATCAAGAAAGGCAGAAGATATAACTTTTTTTCTGACTTAGGCTCAGTAGTCACGCACACTGGCATTACATTTTATTGGAAACAAGGAAGAAGAATTAGACTGAACTGACTCTTAATATGGGAGGTTTAGAAGATCTTATGCAACCAGAAATACTGTGGATGGTCATCTGTGGAATGCATTGTCACAGTACCGTTAACTCTGAAATGGTTTGTCAGATTGGTGATGTGATATTTTGGGTAAAAATAGATGTATTGTTTGTTAGTAGATGACTCATGGTGAACTATTATGCTAAAAAAAACCTAATAATCTTTTGACTCCTTGAGTCAAGGTATCTCATTTGTCAATGATACCTCCACTGCATGGAAACTCCAGTAATTTACTACAGCATTAGTAGGCCTTTGTTTTTTCTTTAACCTCAGGCCTTCCAGAAGGTCTGGAATTACACCTTTAGTTGAAACAGATTCATTTTTATTACAAAAATCCAGTGACAGTGGGAATAACAGAAAAGTGGAGGTCATTTGGCTCAGTTAGGTGAGAAAAAAGAGAAATGTGATGCCAACACTGAGCGGCCAGGAGGGATGGGCTATATTCTGCTGGCCTGGTACTCTCTCTCGGTATCACTTTCCCCTTCTGTAAAACAGAGAGCAGCACTTCAACCTTGCCTCACCGCAAAGTAAAGCAAAGCTAAGGAAAATGTTTGGGAAGAAATTTTCAAATACATGGTTCTTTCTGAATGCCAACTGGAAGTTGCAATTACGATACCTGGATTGGCTTGCCCTCATATCTATGGCATGATGGCATGGCCTTTGTCTTCATATTTTTGACCATAGAACTATCAGCCAGACATTTGCTTTGAATTTTTTTTTCTTTTTTTTTCTTTTCTCTAGTGGATTTCTATTGAGCCACCCACATTCCTACCTGGTCTTCCTCTCCAACAGTACAATGTCCTTGCTTGGTGACTGGCAGGGTTAGCTAAACTTCCACTAAAAGAAAGAAAATACATTAATGTGTAGTACTTTGATGTATTAAAAGCAAATTATAACCAAGAGACAAAAACAAGTCTGATCACAAAGGTCTGCAAAATCTCTTAGGCAAATATTTATTGAAATCTGATGTAAACTCCTGAGAATCTGCAATAAATAATAAATTTTGTACACTTGAAAATAGAAGTGAGAATCTGATAGTGTAAGCAACATTTTTAGTCAACAGAGATCAGAAGTTTACTTTAAAAGGGTAACCCCAAGGGACAAAGATTGTTTTACTATGGTGAATCAGGATAAGCTCATCCTCTGCAAAAGATTTCTGTGGTATCCAATGACAGGGTCAGCTCACTGGTTTAGTGCCACACAGTGTTTGATTTGGAAGTAATTTCTTCAGGATCAGTAGGGCTGACAAACTGAAGCCCTTCTGAACATGGTCTTCTGAGATGAACATCACTTCAAAATTCAAAACCTATGGGGCATTTAAGGTGTGTTTATTGCAAGGCCTTGGGGACAGGTGTTGGTTGTTGACAGCTCCACGCTGCAAGAGTAGAAAAGGTAATACCCCTTGGTGTTTGGATGGTGATGACCATTTATGTTTGATACTCTCACCTACCAGGATCATTAAATAATTCCTGACTTTTAAGATATTGGGAAGGAATCAAACCCCAACTGATTTTTAAAAAACAGATTAGAAATATAGCAATTATTGCCTGGATAAAGAGATAAGAAAAGTTTCTAACAATCCTTTAAGTCAAATTATTTACTTGAGAGAGGCTCACCTGTATGGCAAGCACAGCTTGATGCTTTTGCAAAGTCCTCTAACTCCCTTCTAAAAGAAGCCGTATTTAAGTAATCATCCATTTATACCATTTATACCGGCAGCTAACTGCACACCAAGCAACACTTTGTACTTCTCAGAGAAAATTTGAAAGAAACAGATTTTCCTAAAATGGGAGTTCAGTGATATTTTGGGTTAAACACAGTGCTTCTATTGTTTCTGTAATTTAGAGTCCTTACTACTAGTGAGCAAAAAAAAAAGCAACGATTCCAGAGACTTCTGTAAGGCAGATAATATAGATGGTATTTCACACTTTTGCATTGTTCTTGGTGAATAACTTCCACTGGGCTAATTAGTCTTGGAAATAATTTCAGATGTCTGTGTACTACACTGTTGAAAACTGGGCATAACAACAAGCAAACTACCCCTTGAATAAAATAACATTTCATGAACTCAAGGTGCATCAAGGAAGCATAACCCCAGACTGAAAGATTGAGTTGCTCTGGATGGAAAATTGATATAAATGTCAGACTTTGTAACCAAAAACCTGCCCGACTTTTGCTTAGCAATTGCTTACTGTGGTTTCTCAATGTGATCTTCGTATAAACAGATTAACATTGTTTTCTAAGTATTTCCAAAGGGCCTAGAAACTAAGAATTACACATTGCTTCTGTCCATCCCTCAAAAACCAACAAACTCTTCCCCAAGCTCAACACCTGTAATTGAAAATCTACCATGCAGTGGCCTTCACCTTCTGTCCCAACAGATGTGAAGATGCCAAGAGGTCCTTCAGATGTTTGTGCTTCTGGGTCTCATGGGGGCACCAGCAAGGGGAGGGAAAATGATCCCGGAATTCTAAAGGTCACTGCTTGACTCAAATAATGAAAATTGCCCACATGTTGGAAAAAATACAGATGTGATTACTGGAGAGTCTGGCAATCAGACCAAGAAGAACTAACGGGGCTAGAATTTCAGAGAGAGAGAGAGAAAGCAAGGGGTACCAGAGTGAGAGAGAAATAATTATATTCCTCAGCCTTTAGGCTACCACAATCAAGTTAAACATAAAATGGAAGAAATATTTACTTGTGCCAAAAGCAATAAAATGTCAACTGCCACCTAAACAAGCACTCATTTCTGGAAACAAATCTAAAAATTTAAGTAATTAAAGTGAAAATTAGAGTTTTTTTTAAACAAGAGAAGAATGGGATATATATATGTGAACTTTATATATGAATATATATGAATATATATAAAATAAAGTTCATATATATATTCATACATATATATAACACATATATATGTATAACATACATATAACACGGATTGTATGAACTACCATTTCCTTACAACTATTTTATTCTAAGCATAGCTTTTCTTTCTGATGTGTCTCTTCCCACTCTTCACTTGAAGGTACTGGAACTCTCTGTATGGTGATGCTCATGTGATTATATTTGTAAGAAGTTACACTTTCTGCATGAAATAAGCTTGACAATTATATGTCACAACCTCTGCTTTGTACTCTTTTTACTTTGGGTGATTTAGTAGGAGACCTAGAGGCAGCATGGGGTAGTGGAGAGCTCAAGGGATTTAGAGGTTGAGTCAGAGCTCAGCTCCAACCCCAGCTGTATGGTCTGGGGTCATTTATTTTCATTATTTATGTATTCCTTCACACCTAGGGAGCAATAGGCTCTGAATATGTACTGGAATTAGAGATTAACACCTTACCCATACAAAGCTTTTAGGCAGAGAGTCCCCTATCTGAGTTCTGTGGGTAGGATAAGGGGGTGGAAGAGATCAGGGAATGCTCCCCAGAAGGTGTAAAGACTGGCACCAGAGGCTTATGTAGGTGTTAGCCAGTGGAAGGGCAGGTGGTGTTGTGGAAAGAGTGCTGTAGACAGAGATAATGCGTATGTAAAGACCCAGAGGCATTGGATCTGCAAAGACTCATTCCAGTGGTCTTTCAGCCCCATATATATGTGTTTTGAGACAGAGAAAGATATAGGGTTTTGTCTAGAACTAGAATCTTTAAAGACAAACTTCAGAGATAAGATTACCAATGGTATCTGTTATAGTTATCAGTGGGTCTCATTCAAATTTTCTCTTTTTAACCCAAAGGGTTCCTGGTAATGTACACAGGTGGAAGCCTAAGGCTTTACTTGGAGTAAGAAGGAGGAACTTCTTAGGTTACATCAGCACCCTTGAAGCTACTGAGGTTGCAAACCTGGACTTCCCCCACATCAGATACATCTTCCAAAATAAACACATATTTTAACTTGATGCGTCTAGAATGTTGATATGCATAAAAATCACCTGGGGATTTTATTAAAATGCAGATTTTGATTCAGTAGGTCAGGGTGGTCCTGAGATACTCCATTTAAAGCTCCCACGATAGGGATATCCCTGTGGTTTGAGGACCCCACTTTAGGGACAGTAAGGTCTCAAAGTAGGTAAAGAAGTCTCGATTCAGGGAGATCAATTTCCTGAAAGTTTCAGTATTTTAAATAATTTACTTAAAACACATTCTCTAATTTTCTCTGTGTCTCTATGTCTCTGTCTCACCATCTGTCCCTGTCTCTGTCACACACACAAACAGGTATATACAGTTTAAATTCATCCTGCTGGCTATACACAAATGTAACAACTGACCAACCAATAGAGAATGAGGCAACTATTCTGGTTATTATTGTCAGTCTTAAAAATGGATTAAACCAATCCTGTCTACTATCACACTTTTAATGAGCTTATACTGTTTTACTTTTCTTTCTGGTGTGTTCTAGAGTAGTAATGAAATAACAGAGTAAAACACTCAAATACATGTGGCCTCCAAAATCCAAGAAGGTCTACCTGGTGTTGTACCTCTTTCGTTAAGATGGGAAGCCCAAAGTTCAGCAATATGTTTCTCTCCTTTAGAAGGAATATCGCAATATGCTCCAGAACACTGGTTTCATAGAAACTTCCCCATGGAGCAGGGCCCTTAAACTTTCCTTGCTTTATTTGTCTCTCTCCAACACACATATCTTATTAAGGCATTTGAGGTGCTTGCTTTTGCTCAATCATCAGATCCAATTAGTATAGCATCACAAGATAATGGACCAGGATGTTCTGCGGAAAAACAATTCAATCAAGATCCCTGTGAAAGTAATTCAGAGATATCCGGGGATTCAAAGCTACCAGCCTTGCCTGTGTTTGTCCAAATATCTCATCCCAATCATTAGAAGCCAAATTCTTTTCAACCTGTCTCCAATCTTAGTAAAAGGAGACCTGGTGGTTGGTATATTTAAACAAATTGGCAATTCCAACTCTTGCAATCAAACCTTGGCCTGATTCTCAGCCATATCTGCCCTGAAGGTACAGAGATAAGAAAATCTATAAAGCACCACAGAGGATCTCTGGTTCTCCACCTTCTGTGCTAGACTCTTATTGACTCCAATAGGGATGGCACCAGATTTGAGAAGCCAACTAAGAGACCCAGAGCTAGCCCACAAGACACGGGGTTTGTTGAGGGAAACCTACATACACGTTGGTCCAGTGACAGCGGGCTGGACAAGAGAACTGTTGCCACTTGTAAAAAGCATGCAAATATCTTGTCCATTGTCACACTTTATGTAGCAATTTATCAAGCACCATCAGTTAGCACTCCCTAACAACCTCCACCTGGCAACCTTCATTTAATCGAAAACATTTAACCTCGATCCCTGTATGAACCGCGTTCCACAGGCCAAGCTGCGGCAGAGTGTAGGGGGTTGTGTGTTCTTCATGGATAAGGAATACATCTCCAGCTTGGCCATTGTCTGAACTCTGAACCCAACTTCAGATGTGTCTGCCATACAGGGTCATTCTCAGTGTATGCTTAAGTTATCGCCATCAGGTGCATCTGGCCTATGATACAAACTTAACCCTCAGGTTGGAAATTCAAGCTTTCATGCTTGTCTTTTTCTTTAAATATACTTTTCAGAGCATTCCACCCTATCATTTTTAATGATCACCATTGTCACCATAGCAATTAAGAGCCACCCTGTCTGCTAGAGCCTTGGTCTCTACATTCACTTGATGCCACCTCTGGTGACCATTTGAGTGACCACTATACCTGAGTGCTACTGTATGCCATGGACTCCCAGTGTTTGCTGTCCTTAGGCAAGGAGGATTTCTGCACACTCTTCAAATAGGAAAAACTCAATTCCAGAATCCCATTTTGAGGACCTACTTGTCATACCTCATTCCTGGTATCAATTACTACTTTAGTCAAAGTCCCAGCAGAAATCAAGCACTCACAAATTCTAAATTGAAACAAGACTAATCCAGTTGTTTTAAGAGCTGCCCATCAATGTGTGCTGGCTGGAAAGAACCTATATTTTCTTCTATCCAACCATATAATATTACCTTTCACAGGTAAGTTTTATAAGCCATCTGGAATTCACCTTTTCATATCAGACAAATTAATTTTTTTCCATAGAACAACGGGTTTGCTATCAAGTTTGCTAAAAATTCATTACTTCCCCACCTACTTGTAATGCCACCTTTATCATATGTCACATTCCCACTGTTTCTAGGCTCTGTATTGTATTTCATTGGTCTATTTGTACCGACACTGCTTTTATTACTCCGGCTTTATAGTATGGCTTAATATTTGGTAGTCTATTCATGCACCTTATGTTCATCCATATACATATTAGATTCAGTATATTAAGTCCTTCAAACAATCCAGCACGCTCAATTACCAAATGTGATTTTCAACTGCCACCCTGGGAGAATGAGTCTTGTTATCTCCAGCATTTCCGTTTTGCTGAGCAAGGTGCGCAATTTGAAGATAAGGTGAATAACTCATTTGTTCCTGGCGGTTTTCCTTCTCCACTAATTCCTACACAATGCTCCAAGTCTTCTCCCAGTAAACGTTGACTGGTGTTATGGGCAGAATTGTGTCCCTTCCAAAATTTATTTGTTGACATTGAACCTCCAAGTACCTCAAAATGGGACTATATTTGGCCATAGGATTTTAAAAGAGGTAACTAAGTTAAAATGAAGCTATTAAGGTTGGTCCTAATTTAATATGACTAGTATCCTTATAAGAAAAGCACATTTGAACACAGGATCTAGCGGGAGGACCACATGAAGACACAAGGAGAAGACAGCCACCCACAAGCCAAGGAGAGAGGCCTCAGAAGAAGCCAGCATCTTGAGCTTGACTTCTAGCATCCAGAATTGTGAGAAAATAAATTTCTGTTGTTTATGCCACTGTGGTACTTTGTTATGGCAGCCCTAGAAAGCTAATACAATCAGGTATTAAAAGAATATTGATTTAATTAAAAGAGTGTGCCACAATTTAGCCTAGTTCTCATGCCCATATGCCTTAATCTGGCCCTTCCACGTCTTTGGCTCTAATTTTGGTCATTTTTTTTTTCTTTTTCTGGAGAACAGGCCCGCTTGTCAACTGTATTTTTTTTACCATTACCTATGTATATCTAACTGGCATCTGGAGTTCAAGTACTTCAATCTAAGTTGTGATGTTTTCCTTCAAGTCTATTGATCTACAGTGATCCCTATCTTATATAATGGCTACAGAGAGACCTAGGAATCACCCTAGACTTCTGTACCCCCAATGCATCCTGTTGAATACACATTAAGAGTGTCCACTTACCCTGATTATTTCAGTCTCCCAAATGTTTCTTGCCCTGACCTCTTCCCATCTGATTACCATTATGCTGGTTCAGGCCAACATTGCTCCGTGCCTGAGCTTTGCTAAAGATGTGTTCTAATTTTGCTATGATTTGCTAAAGACCAGTTCTAATTCCTTTGCAGGACATTCAAGGCCTTTAATAATCTGGACTAACCTGCTAGCTGCACTTCTTTGCTACCACACCTTACTCATGCCAAGTACCCTTTGTTCCTGCCACACCAATGCTTCCTTCAATACAGAACATATTTTCACACCTTCATAGTTTTAGTCATGTTAGCCTCCATCTGCAATATATTTTACCCCCTATTTTATTGTTAAAAACTCAGCATATCTTTAATTCCCAAATAAACTGATATTTTCTCTAGGAAACTGACATTGGTACCCCCAATTGTGATTGGGAGTTTTACACATGTGACCCCTGCCCCCCAACAGAACCTTTTGAATCCCATTTCTTTCACATTCATCACATTTTGTTTTAGTTTTGTATCACTGGCCTTATCCAATAGGTGGTAATCTCTGTGAAGGAAAAGACAGTAGTTTTGCTCATTTTTCTGTGCCCACACAGTATATTAGCATAGGGCTTTGTACATTCTAGGTGATTTTAAAACATTTGGATGAATAAGTTGAGTTTGCTAAGTATCAATTCTATAAGTATTTTGAGTTTGGGAGCCTGTCACCAAGTTTACTTAATTTTAGTATATTCATTTTGTGGAAAATATGGCTTATTCATTTGCAGTCCCAAAGTATTAAAAGGCTCATTTCTTTCTTGGCTATGAAATAGCTGTTAGAAAATATTATGAAACATGAAGTACGAATTAATCAGATAAGTGAAAATTAAATTTTTCTTGAAATGTCCTCAGAATGAAAACTCAGAGAAACCATTCAGAAGGCAAAAATTTGATTACATTTGCCAAATCTAAAATATTTTTAGCAATATTTTATGGTGAGTGTCAGTCTTCTCAGACCTCAGACACAAACTATGGAAGTAACAGGACCACCTTCTTGGATCTAGAGGAAGAGCTGTTTGGAATTGAAAGTGGCCTTAAAATTTGAGAGACTATGTAGCAAAACATATAGTATTTGAGAAGTGGCCAACACTAAGTAGACTGAAACTTTTCATTATTTTTATCCTTTCCTCAATTATTTTTGAAATCAAGTCGGGTGTAAGTACTATTTACTCTGTGGACAGGATCCTTCAAAATGACAGCCAAGCCCATGAAACATTTCCAAGTTGTGGAAGCATTCGTTCTGTCTTAGATTTTGTTGTTTTTGTTTCTTGCTTTTTTGTTTCTGATTCCATTTCTTGGTGCAGAGTCCAAAACAGAGGCCATTGTGATTGAAATATCTTGTATGACTACACTGTTTGCTTTTTAAGGACTCTGCAAAGGTGCCTTGGTAGAGCCCTTGGGTCTTCAGAGCCCACGGTTTGAAAACTGCTGACTTAATAACTTCATTCATCTTATGGAGATATTTGTTCTACTCTAACAGTAGGAATTCTGAGTTTCTCCACTCATTAGTGATTGATAAAACATCTCTTTGATAGATTTCTCGACTCTTAACAAGGAGGATCTCTCTTAGTTGTGGTTAAAAAAATCCAACCAGAAATTTGACAAGAGAAGATGAAATATTTGGCATCATCCATTTACTCACCGCTGGAAGATTCTACTTCCCCACCCTTAGCCCACAACTGTAGAATGAATAAGGAAAATCTTGTTGATTTTCAACTAGGTTCATACTAGAAACCTAGTTATGCCTGCCTGTAAAGCCTTGTTCTTCTCTATTTTATATTGCTAGGGGAAGAATGCAATTAGATGAAGAGAGAAAGAAGCATGCCTTTTTCTCCCCTGTTCATTGATATAGCAGAGAGACGGGGAGATGTTCCTTGTTGTAGTCATATTTATGAGTCATTAAAACAGATCCAGACTTACACAAGTATATTCATTCCAGGTTCCTCTCCTATGAGCTTTAACTGTGCTAAATAAACGATGGTGTTACAACTCTTGATCCATAGGGATAAAATGACTAAGACATGAATAGCAATGGTTTTAAGATACAAAATGTATTAAGTCATCAAGGCTGCAACTAGCTGGAAGACTCTCACCTTGCCTTTGGGTCATCACATATATTCTCCCTCTTAGATTGTAAGCTGCTGAAGCACAGGTATGTTTTCTTCTTTGAGATCTCCCTCCCAGTTAGAATAAATGAATAATTACTGACCTTCAAGACAATGGTATCAGGCTGGAAGTGGTGGTAGGCCAACTACAACCAAAAATATTGCTTCCTAGATAGAACTGCTCAATCAAAAAGTTATATCCACATGGCCTAATAACGCCCCTGCTTGGATTAGGGCCTACCAGTGTACTTCATTTCACTAGTTTTGCTTTACTTCTTACAGTGTTGCTTTTTATTTCTTTCTCTTTTAGTTTGGCAACTTTGTAGCTACAGTCAATTCTCTCTACCCCTGCCCCAGTTCTACTAGAATAAAGGCAATTGATTTATGCACCAAAAATCTGATAGTATATAGAAGGTCATTCATGGAGAACTAAGGAGTCTGTTTTAATAGTGGTGGTCATGCAAATTAGTGGGATTGCTGGCCCAGGTCCTGAAAGAAATTAAATTAAACTGAGTAGAAACCAAGCTATGAAAGAATTTGATTTAAAATAAGGTTTGAAAGTATATATTCCCACCCTGGCACCGGATTTTTTTCATGTCACTCTTGGGCATTTTTACCAGTTGCATGACGTTAATAAATGTGTATAATAGAACTATAGAGATTGGTTCAGTTTGGGGAGGGTGAGCTTGTGATAGTAGCATTGTTGGCAGACCGATAGATGTTTTGAATTTATCTATTTTATTAGACAATGAAACTACTTTGAGACATAACTTTATATTTTTTTAAAATGTCCTACATCAGCTTCTCCGACTTCATAAGGAACCCTGACATCAAGACAAGGAGCATTAGGGGAAAACCTTCTCTGGGGCCAGGATCCCTGTGACCTTGTCTCTCTGTGCTGGTTTGACCAGAGTTATTTTTAAAGGTGGTGGATCATTTCCTTTTAAACTGATCTTTCTCTGCCTTTGGCTGTTTTGCCCTACCTATTTCAACAATGAACAACTTGGGGAATTGATAGGGAGAAGCTCAAGAAGTTCTGGAGTTGGGTAGTGAATAGCAGGAAGTGGTGCAAGATGCCTTCTGATAATCCCTTCTGATAATGAAGTCTCAGCTCCATTCCGTTAATTTCCTTGTCTTATTTCTACTAGGCAGTCACTGCTCACCTTACCAGGGAAATGGTAGTTGGATTTCGTGGGACTTCCCTAAGTCTCGCTATCATGGTATCATTAAGCTCTCAGGATTTTATTTCCACTTATACTTACCCTTCATTTTCAGTGTAGGATGAAATTAATTAATAACACTACAATAATCTCTGTATTGGATCAGCTATGGAGAATATGAGGAAAAATGACAGCCATTAAGCTCCTACTGAATGGATGCCCCCCTTTTGTAAGATGACTTTTAATTTTTGAAATAAATGAAGAGTGCATGCAATGTAAATATGCAGGAAAAATAAGAAAATACACAGCCGTGTACCCACTGCCTTGCTAAAGAGATAGATTATAGCAATACCTTGAAATTTCCCGATACTGTAAGCCTTTTCTCAGTCCCATCTCTTGTCTCTCAGAGGTAATCACATTCCTGAATATTGTGTTATTAATTTCCTTGTTTTCCTTTATGGTTATACCACATACTGTATGTATCCTTAAGTAATAAATCACCTAGTTTGTGAGCTTATAAATTTGATATAAACTGAATTATATCTTCATGTATGCTTCTGCAACTTGCTTTTTTTTGGATCAACCTTATGTTTTTAAGACTAATTTTGTTGCTGTGTATAGCTGAGGTTCAGTTATTTTTTATTATGTGTAGTTTTCTATTATTCGACCTCAATTTTTCTCCTGTTGATGGATACCTGGATTGTTTCCAGTTTTTTAAAATATTAGAAACAATGCTACTATAAATATTTACATGCTCTGAATTTCTGGGGCACACCCACAAGTATTTCTTAAACATATATTCCTAAGAGTGGAATTAGTGGGTTATAGAATATGCACATTCTAAATTTGAGCCAAATATTTTTAATAATGTTTATGTTATTTTGCATTCTCACCAGTAGTTTATGAGATTTGCTGTTGTCCGCATCCTCGCCGACATACCTCTTGATTTTTATTGTTCTGTTTAGTGTGAAATTGTATCTCACTGTGGTTTGAATTTGCATTTTCTTGATTAGTAATGATGCTAAGTGTTTTTTCATGTTTGCCAGTCATTCATGTTTCTTCTTTTTTGAGATGCCTATTCATGTCTTTTGCTCATTTTTAATTGGGCTGTTCATTTTATCTTTATTGCTTTATATTTTGGATATAATCCTTTGTTGATTACATGTTTTATAAATCTCTGGGCCTAGTTTGTGGCTTGTATTTTAATTTACTCTATGGTGTCTTTTGATGAACAGTGTTCCCTGCAAGCCCGCTACCCTTCCCAGCCTCTGGTAACCATCATTCTGCTCTCTATCTCCACGAGTTCAACTGTTTTAGTTTTTTAGCTCCCACAAATGAGTGTAAACATGCAAAGTTTGTCTTTCTGAGCCTGGCTCGTTTGACTTAACATAATGTCCTCTAGTTCCAGTCATGTTGTTGCAAATGACAGGATCCCATTCTCTTTTATGGATGAGTAATACTGCATTGTGTGTGTATACCACATTTTCTTTATCCATTCATTTGCTGATGGATGCTTGGGTTGCTTCTAAACCTTGTACACCGTAAATAGTGCTGCAATAAACATGAGAGTGCAGACATCTCTTTAATATACTCCTTCTTCCCTTCCTTCCTTCCTTCCTTCCTTCCTTCCTTCCTTCCTTCCTTCCTTTTCTTTCTTACTTTCGCAGGGTCTCATTCTGTTGCTCAGGCTACAGTACAATGCCATGATCATGGTTCACTGCAGCCTCGACTTCCTGGGCTCAAGCAAAATTCTCCCTCTTTAGCTTCCCAAGTAGCTGGGGCCACAGGTGCACATAATCATGTCCAGCTGATTATTCTGTTTTTATATTGTAGAGATGAAGTTTCCCTATATTGGCCATGCTGGTCTCTAACTCCTGAGCCCAAGCTATCCTCCTGCCTCAGCCTGCAAGTGTGAGCCACTGCACTGGGCCTTGATTTCCTTTCTTTCTGGTATATACCTAGCAGTGGGATTGCTGAATCATATGATAGTTTTATTTTTAGTTTTTTGAGGAACCTCTATTCTATTCTCCACAGTGGCTGTGTGAATTTACATTCCCACCAATAGTATATAAGAGTTCCCTTTTCCCCATATCCTTGCCAGCATTCGTTATTGCATGTTTTTTGGACAAAAGCCATTTTAACTGGGATGAGATGATACCTCATTGTAGTTTTGATTTGCATTACTCTGATGATCAATGACATGGAGCATATTTTCATATACCTGTTTGTCATTTGTATGTCTTCTTTAAAAATGTCTATTCAGATCTTTTGCCCATTTTAAAATCAAATTATTATGTTTATTTTCCTATTGTGTTGTTTGAGCTCCTTGTATGTTCTGGTCAGATGGATAGTTAGCAAATATTTTCTCCCCTTCCGTGGGTTGCCTCTTTACTTTGCTGATTATTTCCTTTGCACTGTGGAAGCTTTTTAACTTGACGTGATCTCATTTGTCCATTTTTGCTTTGGGTGCCTGTGCTTTTACAAAAGATTTTGGAACACAAAAATCTTTTGCCCAAACCAATATTCTGGAGAGTTTCTCCAATGTTTTCTTTTAATAGTTTTATAGTTTCTGGTCTTAGATTTAAGCCTTTGATCCATTTTCATTTGACTTTTGTTTATGGTGAGAGACATGGGTCTAGTTTCATTCTCTGCATATAGATATCCAGTTTTCCCAGCACCATTAATTGAAGAGATTGTCCTTTTTCCAATGTTCTTGACGTCTTTATGGAAAACCAGTTCACTGTAGGTGTATGGATTTGTTTCTCGGTTCTCTATTCTGTTCCATTGATCTATGTGTCTGTTCTTATGCCAAACCATGTTGGCATATAGTAGAGATATAGATCTCTAGTATAATTTGAAGTCAGGTAATGTCATCCCTCTAGTTTCATTCTTTTTTCCCAGGATGACTTTGGCTATTCTGAGTCTTTTGTGGTTCTATATAACTTTTAAGATTATTTTTTCCATTTCTGTGAAAAATGCCATTGGTATTTTGATAGGGATTGCATCAAACCTGTAGATAGCTTTGGGTACTATGGACATTTAAACAATATTTTTTCTTTCAATCCATGAACATAGAATATTTTTCCATGTTTTGTGTCCTCTTCAATTTCTTGCATCAGTGTTTTACAGTTTTAATTGTAGAAAACTTTCACTTCTTTGGCTAAGTTTATTCCCAGGTATTTTATTTTATTTGTGGCTATTGTAAATGTGATTATTTTCTTGATTTCTTTTTCAGATTGTTTGCTGTTAGCATATAGAAATACTACTAATTTTTGTATGTTGATTTTGTATAATGCAATGTTACTGAGTTGGTTTATTAGTTCAAATATCTTTTTGGTGGAGTCTTTAGGTTTTTCCAAGTATAAGATTATATTATTCACAAACAAGGACAATTTGACTTTTTCCTTTGCAATTTGGATGCCCTTTATTTATTCCTTTTGTTCTATTGCTCTAGCTAGGACTTCCACTACTATGGTGAATAACAGTGTTGAGAGTGGGCATCCTTGTATTGCTGACCTTGGAAGAAAGGCTTTCATTTTTTCCCCATGAAGTGTGATACCAGCTGTGGGTCTGTCATATATAGCTTTTATTGTTTTGAGGTATGTTCTTTCTATACTCAGATTTTTAAGGGGTTTTATTATGAAGGTTGTTGAATTTTATCAAATGCTTTTTCAGTTTCAATTGAAATGATCACTTTTTTTTCTTTTTTTTGAGACAGAATCTTGCTTTGTTACCCAGGCTGAAGTGGAGTGACATGATCTCGACTCACTGCAACCTCTGCTTCCTGGATTCAAGTGATTCTCATGCCTCAGCCCCCTGAGTACCTGGGACTACAGGCATGTGCCATATGCCTGGTTAACTTTTGTATTTTTTGGTAGAGATGGGGTTTTGCCATGTTAGCCAGCTGGTCTTGAACTCTTGGCCTCATATGATCCACCCACTTTGGCCTCCCAAAGTGCTGGGATTACAGGTGTGAGTCCCTGCACCAACCTTGAAATGATCATATGGTTTTTATCCTTCATTCTGTTGATATGATGTGTCACATTGATGGATTTGGTTATGCTGAACCATCCTTGCATCCCTGGGATAAATCCCATTTGGTCATGATGAATGATCTTTTTAATATGTTTGCTAGTATTTTGTTGAGGATTTTTACATCAATATCCATCAGGGATATTGACCTGAAGTTTTATTTATTTTTTATTTGTCTTTGTCAGGTTTTGTTATCAGGGTAATACTCACCTTCTAGGATGAGTCTGGAAGCATTCCTCTTTCTTATTTTTTGGAATAGTTTGAGTAGGATTGTCATTAGTTATTTAAATGTCTGGTAAAATTTAGCAGTGAAACCATCAGGTCTTGGGCTTTCCTTTGCTGGGAGACTTTATTACAGCTTCTATTTCAATACTTGTTATTGATCTATTCAGGTTTTAGGCTTCTTCAAGTTTCAGTCTTGGTAGGTTGTATGTTTGTAGGAATTTATTCATTTCTTCCAGTTTTTCCAATTTATGGGCATATCGCTGCTCATAGTCGTCTCTAATGACCTGTAAATTTCTGTGGTATCAGTTATAATGTCTCCTTTTTCACTCTGATTTTATTTATTTGGGTCTTCTTTCTTTTTTTCTTAGTCTGGCTAAAGTTTCGTTGATTTTTGTTTATCTTTTCAAAAAACCATATTTTCATTTCATTGGTCTTTAGTATGATTTTTTTTCATTACAATTTCATTTATTTTTGCTCTGATCTTTATTATTTCTCTTCTTCTACTAATTTTAGGTTTGGTTTGCTCTTTCTTTTCTAGTTCTTTAAGAGGCACCATCAGATTGTTTGCTTGAAGTTTTTCTACTTTTTTGATGTAGTTGCTTATTTCTATAAACTTTCTTCTTACTACTACTTTTGCTGTATTGCATAGGTTTTGGTATGTTGTGTTTCCATTTTCATTTGCTTCCAAAAATTTTTAAATTTCCTTTTATATTTCTTCATTGACCCCTGGTTATTCAGGAGCATATTGTTTAATTTCTACGTGTTTGTATAGTTTCCAAATTTCCTCTTGTTATTGATTTCTAGTTTTAATCCATTGTGGTCAGAGAAGATACTTGAAGTAATTTCAATTGTTTTGAATTTTTAAAAAATTTGTTTTATGGCCTGACATATGGTCTATCCTTAAGAATTATCCATGTGCTGAGGAGAAGAATGTGTATTCTGTAGCCATTGGATAAAATGTTCTGTTAATATTTATTAGGTCCATTTGATCTATAGTACAGATTAAATCCCATATTTCTTTGTTGATTTTCTATCTGGATGATCTGTGCAATGCTGTAAGTGGGATCTATAAAGCTTCCCACTATTATTTTACTGGGGTCTATCTCTCTCTTTAGCTCTAATAATATTTACTTTATATATCTGGATACTCCAGTATTGGGTGCATATGGGTTTACAATTGTTATATACTCTTGCTGAATTGATCCTTTTATCATTATACAGTGACCTTCCTTTTCTCTTTTTATAGTTTTGTCTTGAAATGTATTTTGTCTGATATAAGTGTAATCACTTCTGCTCTTTTTTTGGTTTATGTTTGTATGGGATATATTTTTCCATTCCTTTATTATCAGTCTATGTATGTCTTTATAGGTGAAGTGTGTTTCTTGTAGGCAACAAAACACTGAGTCCCTTTTTTTTTTTTTTAAATCCGTTCTGCCACTCTACATTTTTTGACTGGAGAGTTTAGTCTATTTACATTCAATGATATTATTGATAAGTAAGGACTTACTCCTGCCATTTATTGTTTGTTTTCTTGTTGTTTTGTAGTCTTCTCTTCCTTGCTTCCTTCCTTTTTATAAAGCTAATGTTCTCTGGTGGTATGTTTTAATTTCTTGCCTTTTATTTTTTGTGTATCTGTTGTGTGCTTTTTGATTTGAGGTTACCATAAGGCTTACAAATAATATCTTATAACCTATTATTTTAAATGGATAACAACTTAACAGTGGTTGCAAAAACAAACAAATAAGAAAAGAGAAAACTATTAAAAACTCTATACTTTAATGTCACTCCTCTGCTTTTTAACATTTTATTATTTCTATTTATATCTTCTATTATTGCCTATGTCTTGAAATGTTGTTGTAGTAATTGTTTTTAGTAGATTCATCTTTTAGTCTTTCTTCTCAAGATACAGTTTATACACCACAATTACAGTGTTATAATATTCTGTATTTGTGTAGTTATTATTACCAGTGAATTTTCTACCTTCAGATAATTTCTTACTATTCATTAACATCCTTTTCTTTCAGATTGAAGCACTACTGGTAGCATTTCTTGTAGGACAGGTCTGGTGTTTATGAAATCCCTCAGCTTTTATTTTTCTGGGAAATTCTTTATTTCTGTTTCATGACTGAAGGATATTTTCACTGAATATACTATTCTAGGATGAAAGTTGTTTTTCTTTCTGCACTTTAAAAAACCGTTTGAAAAAATGCTCAAGGTTGGGCATGGTGGCTTCCACCTATAATCCCAGCACTTTGGGAGGCTAAGATGGATGGATCATTTGAGCCCAGGAGTTTGAGATCAACCTGGGCAACATGATGAAACCCCATCTCTACTAAAAAATACAAAATTTACCTAGGCCTGATGACACATGCCTGTAGTCCCAGCTACTCAGGGGGCTGAGGCAAGAGGCTCACCTGAGCCCTGGGCGCTCAAGGCTGCAATGAGCTTGAGCCACTGCACGCCATCCTGGGTGACAGAGTGAGATCCTGTCTCAAAAAAAAAAAAAAAAGCAAACAAATAAAAATACTCAACATTGCTAGTCACCAGAGAAATGCAAATCAAAAGTACAGTGAGATATAATTTCACACCACTCAAAATGTCTATTATTGAAAAGTCAAAAAACAACAGATGCTGACAAGGCTGTGGAGTAAAGGGAATGTTTATACGCTGTTGGTGTGAATGTAAATTGGTTTAGCCACTGTGGAAACAGTTTGGAGATTTCCCAAGGAACTTAAAACAGATTTATAATTTGACCTAGCAATTCCATTACTGGAAAAAAGAAAATAAATCATTCTGCCAAAGCACACATGCACTTATATGTTCACTGTAGCACTATTCACAATAGCAAAGACATGGAATCCACCTTGATGCCCATCAACACTGTGGAATGCTACACAACCATAAACAGGAATGAAATCCTATCCTTTGTGGCAACATGGATATAGCTAATTGAGGCCATTATCCTAAGCAAATTAACACAGGAACAGAAAACCAAATACTGCATGTTCTCACTTATAAGTGGGAGCTAAACATTGAGCAGTCATGGACATAAAGATGGCAACAATAGTCACTTGGAGCTAATAGATAAGGGAGGGAGAGAGAGGGGCAAGTGTTGAAAAACTAACTGTTGAGTACTGTGCTCACTGCCAGGTTGATGAGAGCATTCATATTCCAAACCTCAGCTTCATGCAATATACCCATGTAAGAATCCTGCAAATGTACCCCTTGAATCTAAAATGAAAGTTGAAATTTTGAAAAATACAGAAAATAATGAAATAAGTATGTCATGTCACTCTCTCCTGGCCTGTACGATTTCCATGAAAAATTCTGCTGCAAGATATATTGGAGCTCCATTGTATGTTATTTGTTTCTTTTCTCTTGCTACTGTTAGGATTCTTTCTTTGTCTTTGAGTTTTGGGAGTTTGATTATTAAATGTGTTTAATAATCAATTCTGCTTGATCAGTTCTGCTGTTGATCAATTCTGCTGTTGAGAGACTCTAGATGCATTCTCCAGTGTGTCAATTCCTGTTTTCAGCTCCAGAATTTCTGCCCGATCCTTTGTAGTTATTTTAATCTCTTTGTTAAATTTATCTAATAGGATTCTGAATTTCTTCTCTGTATTATCTTGAATTTTGTTGAGCTTCCTCAAAGCATCTAGTTTGAATTCTCTGTGTGAAGGGTCTCATCTCACTGTCACTCAGGGATTGGTCATTGGTGCCATATTTAGTTTGTTTGGTGGGGTCATGTTTTCCTGGATGGTCTTGATGCTTGTGGATGTTCGTCAATGTCTGGGCATTAAAGAGAAAGGTATTTATTGTAGTCTTCACAGTCTGGGCTTGTTTGCACCCATCTTTCTTGGGAAGGCTTTTCAAGTATTCAAAGGGAATTGAGTGTTGTAATCTAAGTCTTTGTTCACTGTACCCACATCTGCATTAGGGGGCACCCCAAGTCCAATAGCACTGTGTCTCTTGCAGACTCATAGAGGTCCTGCCTTATTGATCTTGGGCAAGATCCACAAGAATACTCCAGATTACCAGGCAGAGACTTTTGTTCTCTCTCCTACTTTCCCCAAAACAAATGGAGTTTCTCTCTCCATGCAGAGCTCCTAGAACTAGGGGAGTGGTGATACAAGCACCCCTGTGGCTATTACCAATGGGACTACACTGGGTCAGACATAATGCCAACACAGCACTGGGTCTCACCCAAGGCCTGCAGTGACAACTGTCTGTCTACTACTGCCAATATTCACTCAGAGCCCAAGTGCTCTTCAGTCAGCAGATGACAAATCTGGCCATGCTCATGTCCTTCCCTTCAGGGTGGCAAGCCCCATGCCCTGGCCCAGGGTGAGTCCAGAAATGCCACCTGGGAGCCAGGGCCTGGAGTCAGGAACTTTAGAAATCCACTTGGTGCTCTGTTCTACTGTACTGAGCTGTCACTCAAGCCAGAAGACAAAGTCTTTCCCACTCTTCTCTCCTTTCCTCAAGCAGAAGTCTGCCACTATGGCCACCACCATCCCAGGCCCGCAGCAAATACTGCCTGTCTACCACCAATGTTCACTCAAGGCCCAAAGGCTCTTCAGTGTGTGGTAAATGCTGCCAGGCCTAGGTTTATGTCTTCAGAATAGTGTTTTCCCACCCCACCCGGCCCAGGGCAGGTCCAGGAATGCCATCCAAAAGCCAAAGCCTGAAATCAGGGGCCCCAGAAACTTGCTTGGTGCTCTACCCCACTATGGCTAAGCTAATACCCAGGCTGTAACACAAAGTCCCCTTTACTGTTCCCTCTCTTTTCCTCAAGCAGGAGTCTCTCCTCATAGCCACCATGTTACAAATGTACTGGGTCCCATGTGGAGCCACCATGGAACTGGGTCTCCCCCAAGGCCCCCAGTGAGTACTGCCTGGCTATTGATGTTTATTTAAGGCCCAAGAGCTCTCTAGTTAGTAGTTGATGGATCCCCCCAGGACTGGATCCTTTCCTTCAAGGGAGCAGGTACTCTTCTGGCCCAAAGTTTGTCTAGAAACGTGATCTGCGAGCAGGGGTCTAGAATGGGGGGCCTCAGGACTTTCCCTGGGGACCTACTCTTCTGTGGCTGGGCAGGTATCCAAGTTGCAAGAGAAAGTCTTCTTTACTCTTCCCTATCTTCTCTTCAAACAGAGGGAAGTCTCTCCCAGAGGTGTGAGCTGCACTTCCTGGGGTAAGAGGAAGGGTAATGAAAGCACTTCCTTAGTTGCACCAGCTGATGTCTCACTAGGCCACCTGCACTCCAAGTCCACTGGCTCCAAGCCCTGCACAGCACTAGCACTTGCCCAGGAATTATAGTCATCGTGGTCTAGACTGCCTTTCAGGCTACTTAGGACTCCAGAGCACTTTAGCCTGCGACGGTGGGGCTGGCTGGAACTCAGGTTCTGACCACTAGGATGGATGATTCCCCTTTGGCTAATGATGGTTTAAGTGCTCCCACTGTGTGCACCAGTGGAGTTCTGCTCAGTGTTGCTTTCCACTGTGACAGGGCAGCACTGAGTTCCAATGCAAAGTCCCACAATCACTGTACTCTCTCTCCCCCATGCACACAGATTCTCACTCTGTGCCATGTGGCTGCTGTCAAGGGATTGGGGAGGAGAGGTGTGGGAAATTCAAGACTGTCTTTCCTACCTCTTCAGTGTCTCCTTCCCTTATATGATGTGTAACTAGGGACTGTGATAGTTTATCTGGTTTTTGGTTCTTATGAAGGTGCTTTTTTTGTGTGGATAGTTGTTCAGTTTGGTGTAACTTAGTGGGACATAATTGCTGGAGGCTTCTATTCAGCCATCCTGTTCCACCTCCTCTCCCAAATATTTTTGATCTGCTGTTGGTTGAATCTCTGAAAGTAGAACCCATGGATATGGAACCCACAGATATGGAAGGCTGACTATATATTTGTATGTGTGTGATATAAACATATTACATATGTAATGTTTTTCTCTCTATTGTACAGAAAGGCACTTGCATTTTATGGTTATCTTTTAATAGCAACCTTCTAAATTTATTTATTCTCATAAACTGCATGATTTGTTGTTGTCTCATCATTTGCAAATAGTGGCATTTGACTCCTTCCTGTCCTATCTTTCTACTTTTTGTTTCTTTTTCTAGTGTTACTGTGCTGGCCTAGACTTCTAAAAAGTGGTGAATTGAAATGCTGATAGTAGGCAACTTATTTTATATTTGAATGCTTGATATAATTGTACTATGAGTCAGATGCTTGCTTTATGTTTTCATAGCATACCCTTTTTCAGGTAAAAGAAACCACAACAGGTAAAAAAAAAAAGCACATTCTATTTTTAGTTTACTGAGAGTCTTTTTTCAGTTCATGAATACATGTTAAATTTTATCAAATGTATTATTTTGCATTTATTGAAATGATATTTTTCTCTTTTAACCTGCTAGTGTGATGATGATGTATTATATTAATACATTGTATTACGGTAAACCAATCTCATATTCCTGGAATAAATTTTACATTATTATTATATATAATCTTTTAAATTATATTATTGCCTTTGATTTACTAATATTTTGTTGAGAATTTTTTTCATCTTTGCTCATGAATGAGATTGGCTTATTTTTTCCTTTCTAGTGTCTGTCCTTGTTTGGTATCAGGTTTATATTAATTTGACAAAACATTTTGGGAGAGCGTTCACTCTTTTCTGTATTTACTAAAAAATTTCATGTGAGATAAGTATTATTTATAAACATTCCCTTTAAAATAATTTAGTTCTGATATTTTCTTTGTGAGAAGATTTTTCCTTTTACTACGGATTCATTTTCCTTAATGGTCGTAACAGCACTTTCCAATTTTTTCATGTTGTAGTAACTGGGTACACGCAAGCCCAGACTGTGGAGACTACAATCAATACCTATGTCTTTAATGGCCAGACACTGATGAACATCCACAAATATCAAGACCATCCAGGAAAACATGTCCCCACCAAACTAAATAAGGCACCAATGACCAATGAAAATGATATTATCTATACAACACGTAGAAAACTGGTGGGAATTTGGTAATATCTATATGTACTTGGTGTAACCATTCATTATAATTAAGTTAGATAGCTATAAGTAAAATAAAACAGAGAATTCAAGAATATCTAAAATATTACATTTTATGTTCATATTACCTTAAAATATTAAATAGAAAATTTCTAAACAAAATAGTTTCAAATTATTTTAATCAGATTTTCCTTTTGATTGAAATGGTTATATGCAATTCCTAATCAGGACTTTCAAATTATAATCTCTTAAAATTCTTGATAATCATATTTAACAAGAAACTTTTAAATATAATTTAGTGACAAAAGCTTTTCAACCATTTTTTAAAAATAATATTATTTTAAAACCTGATCATATTCTTTTCTTTTTTCACGGACAAGTGTAACATTGAAGTTTTTGTTATTTTGCAGCAGTGCAAAAAGAATTCTAGTTCAGTCAAAGTTTTCTCTAATTTGTAGACTGCTTGGGCATTATCACAGTAGCCACTTTGAAAGGTTAGTAGTGATATGCCACAAAAATGGCATGTCAGCCAAAGACAGACGCAAGTACCCTCCATATTGGGCTGAATAAGTATCTCCCCCAAAATTCATGTCCACCTGGAATCTCAGAATGTGACTTTGTAAATGGGACCTTCACAAATAGATTAGTAAAGACGATGTCCTACTGATTAAAGTGGGCCCTAAATCAAATAACTGGTTTTCTATAAAAAGAGGAGAGGCACAAAGAAATACATAGCTGCATAAGGAAGAAGCTATGTGACGATGGGGGCAACGATTAGAGTGATATAGCTACAAGCCAAAGAACACTAAGGATTGCTGAGAGCCCCCAGAAGTGATGGAGAGGCAAAGAAGGATTCTTCCCTAGATGTTTCAGTGGAAGCATGGCCTGCTGATTACATGATTTCAGATTTCTAGCCCCCCAGAATTATTTTGGTTAAATTTGTTTAAATTTGAATAAATTTGTTTGTTTGTTTTTGTTTTGTTTTGTTTTGTTTTGAAACAGAGTTTCACTCTTGTTGCCCAGGCTGGAGTGCAATAGCGTGATCTTGGCTCACTGCAACCTCCGCCTCCCAGGTTCAAGTGATTCTCCTGCCTCACCCTCCTGAGTAGCTAGGATTACAGGTGCACACCACCACACCCAGCTACTTTTTTTTGAGTAGAGACAGGGTTTTGCCATGTTGGCCAGGCTGGTCTTGAACTCCTGACCTCAGGTGATCCACCTGCCTTGGCCTCCCAAAGTGTTGGGATTACAGGCGTGAGCCACTGCGCCTGGCCTCTGTTGTTTTAAGCCACACAGTTTGTGATGATTTGGGACAGCAGCCCAAGAAGACTAAAACACCCTTTATGAATGAAGATGGATGAGACACACTTTCTGGAGTTTTGTATTTCAGTAGACCTTGACTGGTTTTCCACCTTCCACACCCTCAAACAGCTACATATTGGTTTGCATACTGCTACAGTTTGGATATATGACCCTTCAAAATTCATGTTGAAATTTGATACCCAATGTTGAGGTGGGACCTAATTGGAGGTGTTTGGGTCATGGGAGCAGATTCCTCATGAATAGCTTCCTGCCAACCTCCTGGTAATGAGTGAGTTCTTGCTCTATTAGTTCCTGTGAGAGCTGGTTGTTAAAAAGAGCTTGGCACCTTCTTCCTTTCTCTTGTTTCTCTTGCCATGTGATCTCTGTACACACTGGCTTCCCTTCATTGTCTGCTGGGTGGAAGCAGCCTGAGGCCCTCACAGGATGCAGATGCCTGATCTATCCAGAATCACAGAAAAAATAAACCATTTTTCTTTATAAATTAACCGGCCTCAGGTATTCCTTTATAGCAATGCAAATGGACGAGGACACATGCCATGTTCCTTGGGCATCAAGCTTACAATCTTCTCCGTCAACTCCACAGGCTGATTGTTATCCACAGTGGTCAGTCTGCAGTTGACTGCTGGAGTGGATGTTCAGGTTGTAGAGTTCCTGCTGGGCTGCACTCAGTGGGTTTAGGCAGTGGACAGGGCATGATGACATTCATAGGGTTCACCCTCCTCAAGAACTGTGGGACCACCACCATTCTGCCTGAGCAGTCCTCCTCAGAGCCCTGAGAGAAGCTGTGTTTGGACAAAGGTGATTAGCCAGGTGGAAGCCTTGATTGCCCCAGGCCCAGGTGATCACCCCAAGGGCTGATGCAATCCTCACACTGGTTGTAGAACTCAGCTCTCACTAACAAGCTTCGGCATGTACCTATATGTCAAAAGTTGCCTCCAGTGCTTGCTTACCACTGTAGATTTTTGTTTTCTCTTCCCTAGCCCTTGAGGGAAGGGATCCCTTTCTCATTTTTGCTACAGATTTAAAAATTATTACATATTTTATTCAGCTTATTTATTTGTTCTGTACTGGATGATTTTCTATGAAAATTCAGTCCATCTTTTTGGAGGAAATGGAATGAGGTTGACTTTTCTTTTATCATAGTCTAGGTCTTCACATGTTGCTGTGCCTTGATGCAGGATGTTGGTATATCCTGCTTGTGAAATAGGCTTGCGAAAGCACAGGAAGCTTAAGTCCTTGATTTTTCAGAACCTTATATTGACTACGTTTTCAGAATCTTAAATCAGGATATATGGGCAGACAAATGTGACCATATATTTATGGACAAAAGAATAGAATCTTTGAAATTTCAAGTTTTATGGCAAAAGCAACTAATTATCCAGTCTACTGTTAGACTCCCCTGCTTTCAAATCCCCAACTGGCGACTATTTATTAGCAGTGTGACATGAACAAGTCATTTACATCCCTTACCTTCAACATCCTTATCTGTAAAATAATATTACTTACATCATGGAACTGTGGTGAGAACTAAATAACATAATCCATATAAAGCACTCGATCCATAGAAATCCATGTTATATTGAGCAATACAACCCTTGCTCAACAAACAGCTGTTGCTGTTATTGTTACTGGTGCTGTCTTGCTATTCATGTCAGGACTAGCCTTCGGTAAAATTAGTAGGAAAAGAGAGGTTGGGTGAACATCCTCTCCTTCTCCTGTTATGTGGTGTCCTCTCTCTACTTCACATGCTCCTCTCTCTTAGGCTTGCTGGGGCCTCCCAATTAGATCTAATTCCTGATATTGCCTTTCCCTTGATTACAACAGTCTGCACTTTGTCTCCGATTTCTCCCTGTTTTGGATAAAATGTAGCTGAATATGCCCCATCCTCACCAGACCTTTATTTTTCCAAACTTTTCTGAAAACAATGAAAGCCAAGGTGAAAACAGAGCAAAAGGTACTTAATGATAATTCACCATGTAGAATGTACAGTTGTTGTGAGTGCTTCCATTTAAAAAGTACTTAATAGAATGGTTACGGGTATGCAACCAAACCCTTGCACTGTGAAGTTTTAGGCAGGAAAGCTTTTAGTATCATAGAGACATTATCCACAGAAGATGAGCAAAGATGAGTTAGGGCATGAAAAAGTAAATATATAATATTATTATTCCCATTCTGCAAATGAGAAAACTATTGCTTAAAGGCACATATGCAATTTTCTTAGATCACACACATATTCAATGGGAAAGATTTGCATCAGCTCTTTCTAAATATAGAGCTATGGCTCTTACACACACAGCCAGTGAGCACAAATCAGCGGGTAAGATGTGTATGGGAGTCCAAACACAGCACAAAGTACAATAGGAAGAAAAGGGTAACAGCAGCAATCATGGCAGAAAGACTTGAACAATAAAAAATGGACTTCCAGAAATTTAGAGGGTGTTTTCGAAGCCATTTACTAATACGCTATCCACAAGTAATGTTTTACCAGGTAAGGACAATTGTAGATCCCAAGAATAATACAAAAGAAAGTTATTGTCACCCCTGAGACCTTAAGCCTAGCTAGAGGGACGAGAAGAATTTAGCTGTCCTTTACAAGGAAGTTAGTGGTTATCTAAGAATCACACTTCTTCTGAAGAAATATATATGTATTATAATTTGCTGGCTTTCCATGTTCATTCTTTAGTTCACTAGTCACCTACATAGGTAAGCCAGTAATGCTGTTTGGAATCCAATTATAATAGAATTGACTTAAGCCTAGCAGACTATTTATCAATCAGCTTTCTGGCAATTTTGTTTATAGTTTATCACCACCTCATTCTGTGTGTTAATCTCTTTAATTACGAATTTCAAGAATAAATAATTTCTTTTGATTGTTGATGAAGGAGAAACATCTAAACCTGACTGTAGGTTTAATTGATCTCAATGTAAATAAATTTAGAATTATGCATGAATTAATCTGCCAGTTAAAAAATTATCTGTAACAGAGAATGTCCCTGCTTTAAGCATACTCAGGTAACCTAATTTCATGAAGGCAGATTCCTTTCTTTGCTTGCAGGAAATGTAAGTGCTGACTCCTTTGTTCCTTCTGAATGTTCTATCAAAGACTATTTATAATGAGGTGCACCATTGTTCAGTTGCTTTAACAATGAAGAGTAAAGTTGTTGCTAACCTCACAGAAATGAGGGCTAAGACCCTTGTTTTCTGAGCTCGAGTAGCCAACCTGATTGAAAAAGGAAAACTAAAGGATCCACTTCTTTCTCCTCCTATTTCTCATCACAACTGTTCAAAATCCTTTCTCCCATACAAACCCACTGAGGCGGCCTGATTTGCATGAAATTGTATAATGGGTGATTAAGAGGTGAATCTCTGATGTTGAAGTCCTAGCTTTGAAACTTACTAGCTGTGTTACTATGGCAAGTTATTTCCCCTCTTTAAGATAAGATTCTCTCATGTATTAAGTGGGTGCAATATTAAGTTTTACAGGATTGGAGTAAAAATTAAATGGAATTGGCCGGGTGCAGTGACACATGCCTGTAATCCCAGCACTTTGGGAGGCCGAGGCGGCCAGATCACGAGGTCAGGAGATCGAGACCATCCTGGCTAATACGGTGAAACCCTGTCTCTATTCAAAAAAAAAAAAAAAAAGCCAGGTGTGGTGGCGAGTGCCTGTGCCTGTAGTTCCAGCTACTTGGGAGACTGAGGCAGGAGAATGGCGTGAACCTGGGGCAGAGCTTGCAGTGAGCCGAGATCACGCCACTGCATTCCAGCGTGGGGTGACAGAGCAAGACTCCGTCTCAAAAAAAAAAAAAAAAAAGAAAATCAAATGAGATAATGCATAAAAAGTTATTAATATATGACGTGGCATTAGTTTAGTGTTAAGTCACCGTTGATATGAAGCTGTGACCCATGTGGTCCAGTGTTATAGCAGGATAGCAATTAAAAAAAACAAAAAAAACCATGACCTGGAAATGTTTTAAACAATCCAATTTGCTCAGGTTCTTTACTTAAATTTAACAAGCCCCTTGAAGAGGATACACAGCCTTCAGCAACACTTTTTAAACCCTCTTTACTCTCACACTCACTCAGACAGTTACTTGACTCCCCTTCCAAAATCTGTCCTTAAATTCCTTCTGCAGCCATACACAAAGAACCTCTCTTCCCTTCAGTCTTCCCTCTTCTCTCAATTTCAAATCACAAAATCCCAAGGGAAGGCACTCATTTTACGGAATCTAGGGCAGAAATGGAGTGGGCAGAGTAAAAACTCTCTTACCGTGTTGCTACCCACTGTTCGATGGTGTAAAATGGTCAGCACACTAGTACATTAAAGCACTTTCTCCCACAATGTTATCTAATTTTCTCCATTCTGGTGCCCTTTTAAATATTATCATTTATTCACATTGTAAGTTTCTACAACCGGATAACTGAATCACTGACAAATCAAATTCAAACGGATGGCAGTGTGGATGGTTTTGAGGGCAGATCATTTTGGAATAAGATACCTCCAACACTGAGTAACAATGATAAGAACAATACCATTTAAATCATGATCTATATTTATACTGCACTCGATAATCTTATGAGGGTTCCCACATGTTATCTAATTCCCCACGAAAGTACAAGAGTAGTGTGAGGTTGGTGAGAAGAACCGAATTATCTCCTGTTAAACAGATGAGGAAACGGGAGCTACGAAGGCTGGTACCTCGTGAGGTGATGTTGGGGCTGCGATTTCAGACACCCAGAGTGCTGTATGACAGCCCTAGTCACTTGTGGGGTGATAGACTAACTAGAAGTGTCAGAGGGGCACAGGAAGGGAGGGCCCCCCTCAGCCTCCCTTACCACTGACCCCGGGCAGGACATCATCTCATTTGGTACTGATGCCTTAGCTTGACTCTTTCCATAGATCCTTCCAGTCACCTCATGCTCTGATGATGTTGACACCATAAAGAAGTATACCCTGCAAAACTAGTCTAAGAAAATTCCACTGATGCTGCCTTCCTTCTGCTATGATATAAAAATACAAATGAGTTAATCAAAGAAAAATTATGGTCTCTTTTATAAGAAACAAGAAAGAATTTTTAGGTTGATTTTTAATAAAAAAGGATTGTTAAATATGTCTGTTGTGGTTTTAGAGCACAAGAACACCATAGCCAAGCAGGACCTTTTATCCTCATGTAGAGAGCAATGGTACATTTTATTCAATACGTTAAATTACATCGACATTAGCCACAACATGTTGATTCAGCTTCGCAGGAAATGAAAATCAATACCATCTGTGTGCATAGCCACTCCACATCACCATAACACACACTGCAATGTGTTCATTGTGTCTCAGCTCCAAAACCTAACTCCATTAGAATGACGTCATTGTAAATTTTAGAAAGTGACACACACACACACACACATATGTAATCTAAATCAAGAAGTCAAATAATTTTGAATCCAAGTGTTAGCAGCAATATTCTCGAGCTGTTTTAATTTGTCTTGCATTTGATAACTTCTGAAATTGTCATGACATACACATCTTCAAGCAATGTGAGACATGACCCAAGTACCCAGCATAGAGCCTGGCCTATAGCAGGTGCTCAGAAAATACATGTTGCTCTTTTGATAAATGACTAACTCTCAGCATTCTCTTTGTTAGAATTCGCTCAGGATTCCAAATAACTCTGATTTCAGAAGAGAAGAGGTACCACAGTTGACTTTGGGGTAGTTGGCATGTAATATTTAATTTGAGTCCCTTATTTAGCAAGGAGGGTTAGTAAAGTGGATGATACACCATTTTTGGAAGATAAGCATGGAGAGCTTTAAAATCTTAAGTTTGGGCACTTTTGAATCCTCTAAAAAAACCTTGCTCCTTAAAGTAAATCAAGGGGAACAGAAAAGTCTGCTTTCCAGCATTAAAGACTTTTGAATGATCTGTGAATTGTTTAGACCTGCAAATTCTCATGCATCACCCCAGAATCACATCATAAGTACCATTAGAGTAATAGATGGCTTGGGTGGCCAGCTGCCCGCTGAAATTTATAAGGAAGTCTAGAAGGCATGAAATATGGGCAGGTCTATTAAGACAGTGTGCTGCTTTCACCTGGCGGTCCAGAGGCTCTTCCAGGTGCCTCTGAGGTCAAAACTTGTCATAATGACATTAAGATATTACTTAGCCTTTTTCTCAACTTTCAAATAAACAGTGGAGTTTCCACGTAACTGTGTGACTGGCACACAACAGAAATGAATGGAATACAGAATGCATCAGAATCTAGATGCCATTTATTAAAGACATCTGTGTCAGTTTTAATTTTTAATTCAAATATTGATAATCCACATAATAAAAATCTTTGAAGTCTTTAGTTTTTCTGAAAACAAACTGAAATTCACCTAGATTAGCATATTAAACAAATGTATTTATAAAGTGAAATAAAGATAGCAATATTATTTCATCATTATATCAGGAGAGGCAGATATAAAGTACTCCAGAAGTTTGTAGGAGAAAGACTTATTTTCAGGCAGAGGGATCAGATAATTTTATCTGGAGGGACTGTTCTTTGAGAGTCCTAGCAGTCCTGTGTAAGAGGGGCTTGGAGGTGACAATCTTTGGAAATAAGTTGGGTGAGTTACTAAGGAAACTGCCTTGAAAATGCATTTGTTTAGCCAGCATACTGATTTTATTTAGATCATATGTTTCTTTGGAAGGGCTTGGACTGGGTTGAGGGTGGGGAAAGATTGATGGCAATTATGTAGAATCTTAAAATTTCCTATTTGGGGTATATAGGAATTTATGTGTAGATATACATCTCTATCCATACACTATGTGTTTGCTTGGTTATTTCTCTTTCTTTTCTTGAAAGCAGTAGACTCTAATTATTGTCTGTTCTTATTGAAAATAACCTCTGTTTATACTTATCCTGTGTTATTTTACCTCATCAGTCTTTCTCATATTCAAGAAATTTTCTGAGGAAGCATTTTCGTCTTATCCATATTCAGAGCCACAGCATCAGATACAGCCTAAGTTTCAGTAGATGTGAAAGTTATTTATTGAAATGAATGTCCTCAACAGGTGCTGACGGGAGGGTTAATTCTTTTCAGCACACTAGCATATCAGGTCAGCCTCCATTTTGTTGAGAGGATATTAAAGCAAGATTAGAGGCTCAACCTGGAGTCATAAATAAAAGTCAGAAGAAAACCTGAGGTAGAGTCCAGAGGATCCCACTCCCAGTACTGCCTTTGCGTCATCTTCTCTAAATTCTAGCAAAAGTCCCGTGGATGTTCTATATATTAATATGTACCTTTTAATGTTTCATATGTGCTTGATGAATTAATATGTACAATTTACATGTCCCCTTTGTGGGCTTGGGAGTTGGGGCTGTTTACTATTTCACACCTTTAAAAGTCAGATATACACTTTAAATTGATTTTGGGGGGTAGGTTTTGACCTCTCTTTGAGCTCCTCACACTCACCTTGTGATTATTGTCACATGCACCCGCACAATGGCTGTGGGAGGGAGGTGTGCATCTGCTTCCATGTAATTACATGTTATGGAGCCTCATCATTTCTGGTTCTTCAATCCAAATTTCTTAACCAACTATTTTTGAATTGGATCTTTAGTACATCTATGTCAATACTATAGTTTTAAAACAAAATCATGTATTTTAAAGCTATTTGACCATGGAAAAAAATTCTGAACACTTTCTGAAAGCAAAAGCAGGTATTTTCTTCAAACTCAAGTAACTGAAATAACTGAAGAGATTTAGTACAAATTGCAGATAAATTCGCCTTTGGATTGAGATGAAGGCAAGAGAAATATCAGACTCAAAGGTCAAAAGGAACATTTTGGAGTAAGTTATAAACCAGAAAGTAGGGATTTAAAATGGAAACACTGAACTCAATGATAAGATGAGGTCATGAAACCTTGGCAAGTATTTTTTATTATTATTTTTGACTGTGTTAACTCAGAATTTTGTGTTCTCTGGAGTGGAAAAATTCTGTAGCATGATATTAATCACTGTTTTAAATATTTTTATTGAGTGGGAGTCCTCTAGTTAGGGATTTGTCTTCATTTCAGTTGATGCTGGTATTTTAGTCCATTTGGACCGCTATAGCACAATACTATAGATTGGGTAATTTATCAACGACAGAATTTATTGCTCACAGTTCTGGAGGCTGGGAAGTCCAAGGTCAAGGTGCCAGGAGATCTGGAGTCTATAAGGGTCTGTGCCTCATGGATGGTGTCTTCTTGCTGCATGTGTCCTCACATGATGGAGGTGGCAAGCGAGCTCCCTCAGCACTCTTTTATAAGGGCACTAATCCCATTCATGAGATCTCCACCCTCATGACCTAATTACCTCCCAAAGGCCTCACTTCTTCATATTATTGCATTGGAGATTAGGTTTCAACATATAAATTTTGGAAGGACACAAACATTCAGACCATAGCAACTGAGTTAAAATTTACTCTTTTACCAATTTTTTAAAAAGTGTTCCTAAAGCCATTTAGCACTATAAAAAAGGCCTAGGAGAACATTGAAAAATATCTTTTGATTGAGTGAATGAAGAGGGTTGGGTCAGAACATACAGTGAGTTCACTATTCTTCCAACTCAACGGATCTACATTATGTCAGGATTCTACTTTATCTCCCTTCACTGGAAGTGGCGTAGCTCTTCTCACGCTACAGTTTTTGGCCACTTTTGCCTGATTGGCCAATCTCATTTCCCAATATATTCCCAAAATTGTACTCTAGGTTCCAGCAATGTCAAGTGGCTTGCCTTTTCTAGTACCTGTTTCCACGTCTATGCCCTCCTGTTCTTTCTCTGCCTGAAATATTCTACCCGTTAATCTCCCAGGAAAGTCTTACCCAGCTTCAAGTCATGACTTAAATACTACTTCCTAAGTAAAGGCTTAACTGGGTGTCCTGGGTAATCACTTTCCTCTCACCCTTCAGCATAGGCAGGTAAGGCAATCTTCTATTATACTTACTGGTTGGTTGCACACCTTCTTCCTCAATGGATGGAAAGATCCTGGAGGGTGAGTGCTTTGTGTGTCTGCAATTTTGTAACCCTAATGCCAGGCAGAGTGCTTTATATACAGTACATACCCTTCATATATTTACTGGGAGAATGTATTTACTGGGAGAATGAGTATATTCTTTGGTATAAACTCTAAAGATTATTTATACTTGGCTATGTGTCTTATTAGACTCCTCATGACTATCCCTTTCAGGTATAATTTTCTTGACACAGGTGACCTATGCCTAAAAACATATTTTTAATTTGGGGGATTTAATCACAGTTTTGATCCCTGGTGCATGGTCCAATATGATAGCCACTAGCTACCTGTGGCTAGTTAAACTTAAATCTATAAAAATTAAATAAAATTAAAAATTCAATTTCCTAGTAGCACTAACTACATTTTAAGTGTTCAATAGCCACATAAAGTTGGTGGCTACTGTCATGGTTGGCACAGAGAGAGAACATTTCTATCATTGCAGAAAGTTCTGTTGGACAGCACTGCCTTAGAGAAACTAGCTATCTTTGGTAACATTTCAAATTCTTTTGCCAATTAAATAATCACATTCAAATTAGTTACCTTTGAAAATATGGATGCTTAACATAGCCAGGTTATTTAAATGTTATGCTGTCTGATACAGCCAGCCATTTTACAAATATTTTAAATGTATTGAAATGTAATTTTAAATATATTGAAATGTAATTTTAAATATATTGAAATGTAAAGTATACTCAGCAGAATAAATATTGAGACTAATAAATCAACACGATATCTTAGGCATACCATTTTATTACCTCTCTTTCCTGAGACATCAATAAAATCATAGTAAACAAAATGTTTTAAGTGCTATAACTCCACAAAATAAAGAGAATGGACAAAGACCATCCATAAACAGACAGAAATCTAAAAAATTCTGGAATACAAAAAAGTGATTAAATGAATTGGAGAAAGCAGCAGCCTATATTATATATAACATACATATTATATATATGATCCTGTACACACACACACACACGATCCTGTATATTGTACCTGAAGAGGTAGAAGGCTTCAGTCTTTATACTTAGAAACACCAGACACAAAGAAGATCAGGAGTAAGCTGTGCAACAAAACAGAGAGGTTTATTGAAAATCTCTATACAGAATTCTCAGTTTGAGAGGGCCCACTGCACACTTAGCACAATAAGGAAAAAAATTACCTATATCTATGTCATTGAGACATTTTAGAACATCAGGGTGAAGAGAATATTGAGATAGAAAGTATCACCTAAAAAGAGAACAAGAAGCAGCCTGACGAGAAACTTCTCATCAGCAATGCAGGATGTTATTATAGAAAGTAGTAGAGCAAGGGTCTCAAAAATGTTTGTCAGTTATGAGGGCAGAATAAAGATATTTATAGATACATATGATTCGGAAAGTTTACCTGCCATACTCCCTCCTTAGGAATTTATTAGAGGATGCTCTCCAGCAAAACAAGGTAGTAGTGAGTAAAACATAGGTTCCTATGGTGGATTAGATGATTGTTCCTTATTGTTTACCTCTCCCCTGTTCTTAACATATACATCCATGCCTTTGCCAAGTGACAGAGTCCTGCCTCCCCCTAGAGTAGGTGAAGTATTTTCTTCTGGTCATTTGATGTTGGGTTGGACATGTGATTTGCTTCACATGATTGCTTCAGCTAGTGGACTACAAATGGATGCAACATGAACAGAGGCTTTAAATATGCTTATTTGGCTTGTCTTGGTCTCTCTCTTTCTTCTCTCATTTTCCACAAGAAAAGCATGCTCCAGACAGCTGCTGGCACTGAATGAAAGATAAATGAGGCAGGCTTGAACTCAACCCATAGTCTGAAGCAGGGTAAAGAGTAAATGTTTGTTGTTACCACTGAGATTTCAGGTTGCTTGTTATATAGCACTACGGTTACACAGCATTTTTGTAGCAATAAGTGATTAAGAAGTTTTCAGAAACAGTCAGTACAATCTACAAGAGCAGTGACATCCTGTCTCAGAATGATAGCTGTGCAGTAGACCTAAAAGCAACTGGTCCACTTTGGAATATCAGGATTAATGACTTTGGGAGAGGGATCTCCAGGCAGTAAGAAGAATTAGTAGAACAGAAAGCATGATAGAGACCTTCAGAATGTAGTAAAGACAATTGGAAGAGCGCAAAAACAGGAAATCCATTCCACTGGATTCTAGGAGCACAGCAGTCATGACATTGGAAGCTATAGAATGGTATCTTGATCTTATCTTACGAGCCCTGCAGTGAACTATATTTATACAGGTGTCATTAAGATCCACTTAATTTTTTTTCTTTTCAAATTAAACATTAGACAAATCACAAACCAGAATCTAGAGGTTTACAAAAGATTAATATAAAAGTATCACTGAGAGAACTTGCATGAGTGGGGAGGATGGGGGGAGGAATGAGAGTTCTAACACTGATTTTACAGAGTGGGATTCAAGGTGGTCGGATAGAAATGGAGATGTAGGTATGTCATGAGAGACTGTGATTGTAGTGGTACCCAAAGGAGGAATGAGAATAGTGCTACCTTCCAAATTGTGAAAGACTTAAATTCTCATCAGTTGTGACAGAACTCCAATAGCCAATACCTAAGATTGATAATTCAAGAAAGAATGATGTAATATTTTATTTAAAGAAGTAGCCACAGGCCAGGAGCTGTGGCTCATGCCTGTAATCCTAGCACTTTGGGAGGCCGAGGTGAGTGGATCACCTGAGGTCAGGAGTTTGAGAGCAGCCTGGCCAACATGGTGAAACCCTGTCTTTACTAAAAATACAAAAATTAGCCAGGCGTGGTGATGGGCACCTGTAATCCCAGCTACTCAGGAGGCTGAGGCAGGACAATCACTTGAACCCAGGGCATAGAGGTTGCAGTGAGCCAAGATTGCGCCATTGCACTCCAGCCTGGGTGACAGAGCGAGACTCCATCTAAAAAAAAAAAAAAGAAGAAGAAGTAGCCACCAGTAGAACTAAAAAGCTCTGCGATATGAAGGAAAGGGCACAGGGGACTATTTTTTGGAGGGGATTGTTGATTTCTGTGGAACTTCTCCCCTTCTCGATAACACATAAGTAAAGGAGAAGAGCAGGAGAGGGGAGATATGCCCCAGGAAAAACAGTACAGTCTCTGAAGTTTCACCCAAATGTGGGCAGAGGGCCAGCCCACGTTGGGGCGTACCGGGCTCTCTTGTCTCCCCGGGGTGTTCTGGAAGTCTTTTAAAGCTTCAGCTCAGCAGTCAATTTGGTAACAATGCTTTTGAAGGTAATGGAGGTGCCAATATCCTCTTTATTTGAACCGCCTGGAGAAAATACTAGGACAGTTTGCACAGCTCCACCCTCTGCTACACACAGTCCTCTTGGCCAGGTGGGCCGTGCACACACAGCAGGGTGTACTTGCTCAGTTCCTACCCACAGCTGTTTGCATCTAGCACCTGGCTGATCTCACTGGGCTCCACTGAGCTAGAATCATCTCACTGAGCTCCACTGAGCTAGAATCTTCATGTTCCATGTAAACTTCAAGGAATATGCTTGACCTTTCAACATTCATTGTTATTTGTATCACTCTCTAGGCTGCCCATAACATGAGGTTTGATCATTTCCACTCAGCTTTCAGCTTCATGCCAGTTCTTTCAGGCTGACTTGAAGCACATTTCTCTGCCAATGGCACCCTGCAAGCCCTGGCTGTTACCAGAGTAAGAAACTGAGTTCACACCATTGGGCAAATTCCACTAGCCAGGCACCTGTTCAGGTTGCCCAGTGCGAAGCAAGTTTCCTTTGGAGCATACACCTTGGGGGAATTTGGTTCCATCTGGGGGTCTACCCCTGCTTCTGGTTGTCGGCGGGGGAATAGGCCACAGGGCCATGCTGGGAGGCTGTGTTGAAGGTAGTTGTCTTCTCTGTCCTGATTCCTGGTCCTCTTCAGTATGCTGATTTTCTGAGTTGTTACCCAGACTATCCTTGGAATAATGAAAGGTGGGAAAGGCAGGCTTGCTGAAACTCTGCTGCTTCGGGTTGGCAGAGTCCCTGTACTGTATCTCACAGGATGGGGAAGGAATGCAGCTATTGGTGGGATCAGCTGAAGACAGGGGCTTCAGGGTGATTGTGTAGCCCTCCAGCTTATATCTCTTGTAGCCCAAGAGTAGATAGGTGGCCATCACTTGTACTTCTGGTTCATCAATGAGTCCTGGATCTCTTCCCATGTGTAACCCATGGAAACCACCAACTCAACCTACCAGGATACTTGTAGTCAGGGAGTGGCTCAACATAAGGCTTTAATTCATCCTTACTGCCCATGTTCATCCATGGGTTCCTCATAATTTTCTCTAATGTGCCTCTCCTGCTAATTTTCTCTAAAGTGCCTCTCCTGCTAAGGTTGAGGATGAAGAATTTCTGAAGCAGGTTTTCACAGTCCATGGACTACAAAAAGGAATATGGTATATTCTGCTAAGTTCCTGCTCCACCAGCTCCTTTAAGTTCTGTCCATCAAAAGGCAGGGCCTACTGACCATCATAGAAAGGATGCCTCCAAGGCTCCACACATCTGCTGTGGGACCACAGTGCTTTTGGCCTGGGAGAGGTCTGGGGTAACACGGGAAGGACCTGCCACAGAAGGAGTCCAGCTTGTTGTCAAGGTGAACTCATTGCTGAAACCAAACTCTGCTGTCAGGATGATCATGTCAGCATTCAGAGCAGATTTTATGCCTTTAGGTCTGTCCCTGTGGACAATGTCCCATTATTAGTTTAAAATTGGGGAAAGCTGGTAAGAAGATTGATTCAAATGGCCACAAAAGAAAATCAGGTCCAAAGTCTGCCTGAAAAATGGATTTTCATAATGGAATCCAAATACCACAATACTAGGCAAAAATGAAAATAAGCAGAAACAAATGACAAACTGAATTAAAGAAAATGAGAGAAAAAAGAAAATGATAAAAAAGAAAAATAGAGAAAAAAATAAGAGAAAATAATGAATAAGTGAGGAAAATAAAAATGAAAGAATTAGAAAAATGAGAAAAAGAAAAACAATAAAGAAAAATGGGAAAAATAAATAAATAATAAAAATGGAAATGTTAGAAAAAGAAAAAAATGGTAGAGGGAAAAAAACCCCAAAATACAAAATAGACAAAAAAACTATTGAGGAGAAAAGCTAACTGGTCAAAGTCCCTCAGGCCACCAAAAACCAGTTCATTAAGCTATAATAAACAAAAATGTTGGCCTAGCTACAGATTTATATAAGCACTTGGAATTCCATAAAAATTGCCCTTTAGGAGGTCATAGGAGGAAATAGATCTATTACAGCTAGGGATAAAAACATAGTGGTTTTCTCATTTTTGGCCTGAAGAACACTTCAGTCTTAGAAAAAAAAAGGTGAGGAGGGATCTCAAAGAGCTTTTTTTTATGTGGATTATAGCAATTGCTATTTACCATAATATAAATTAAGGCCAAGCACAGATGGCTTATACCTGTAATCCCAGCACTTTGGGAGGCCGAGGCAGGTGGATCACTTGAGGCCAGGAGTTTTGAGACCAGCCTGGCCAACCTGGAGAAACCCTGTCTCTACTAAAAATACAAAATTTAGCCAGGCATGGTGGTGCACAACTGTAATCCCAGCTACCTGGGAGGCTGAGGCATGAGAATCGCTTGAATCCAGGAGGCGGAGGCTGCATTGAGCTGTGATTATAGCACCAGACTCCAGCCTGGGCTACAGAGGGAGACTCTGTCTCAAAAAGTAAATAAATAAATAAATAAATAAAAATAAATAAAAACTTGTAAGTGCTTCAGTAGGCTTTTTATTTCTAGTTTGAGAAGCTATAATAACATTTGGCTTTTAAAGGGCTCATAATGTTTACACTGACAATATTTAATTCCGTTTTTAAAAAAATTCTGAATGATTGGTCTCAAAATGATGCCACAACTTAACTGGCATCATGATACTATATGAAAATGTTCCATCACATAAGACACAGTATGGACTATTATTAGCATCTATAAAAGCTGAGAAGAAGGCAGTTTTCACCATTTTTCGTATTTACAGTTTTGTCAAATTTCTTTGGAGTATTTCTCCCTTCCACAGGCCAGATAATTTGCTATATCCTTTTTGGTACCTTTAAATGTAGAGGTTGCGGCTGTGGATGGGGAAAGCAAGTCTTCTACTCCCTTTTAAGTCAACAATCTATCATATAGAGTGTCTGTATTACTCACTTTGGGTGGGGGGTCTGGGAGCTGGGCGTGGCACCAGCACCCAGAGGAGGGAACTGAGAATGCCTTTCATTTATTCCGTTTTCAAAACTCTGCGTTTTTAAATGTAGGTCTATGTTTCTGATCTATATAATTTCCTTCTCTCTAAAGGATTTCTTTTAACACTTTTTGCCAAGCAAATTTACTGGTGACAAATTCTCTTAAGTTTTGCTCATCTGTGGAAATCTTTATTTCTCTTTACTTTTGAAGGATAATTTTACTGGATGTAGAATTCTAGTTGGGTTTTGTTTTTCTTGCTTGCTTGCATAGTTTCTGAAGGGAAGTCTGATGTAATTCTTATCCTTGTTTCTCTACAGATAAGCCGCTTTTGCCCCTCTGGGCTTTCTCAAGATTTTCTCTTTGTCTTTGACTGTCTGCAGTTTGAATATGATATGCCTGGGTATAGATTTTTTAGTGTTTGCCTGCATATTCTTCTCTGACCTTCCTGGATCTATGGTTTGGTTTCTGTTATTACATGGCTTTTTATTATGAAATGTTTTATCAGATTTAAGTTTTAAAAATATATACAAGATATATTTTAAAAATAATGCTAGCACTTTCTCACTCTATAATGCTCTGTAAACTCTTTTCACATTTAGCATTCTTTTGCAGTCTTTCAAATGATCCCTTACACATAAATATCCACATGAACATGTAATTGCTTTCTTATTTCTTAAAAAAAAAAAAAAAAAAAAGGAGAGTCTATTCAAGCTCTCACAGTAATTGAGTTTGAGTCAACATTTCTATTACAAAACAACTTTTGGTTATTTTGCAACAGCTAGCAACAGCAACAACAACAACAACAAAAACTCTCCAGGATGAACTTTGACTTAGATTTATTTTAGTTGCAAAAGAGTAGAAGAAAAATTATGCCATTTGTTTGTGTCAGTAAATGATATATTCACTAAAATCAAATTATTCTTTTGGTTTTAAAAACAATTGTTTTCAGTGTTTCAAAAGTTAGATGATGGGCATCTCATGGGAGCAGTCATCGGGGTGGGAGACAGGCTCTTATTTAGGTCCGTCTAAAAGGAAGTCTCCTTCTCCCTGAGCCTTGATTTTGTGTCTATAAAATATGCATAGTTTTCTCCAACTGCTTTGCGGAGAAAGAAAAGCAAAATCCAAGATTTTTGGAGTCAAACTAGCCTTGAGAGATCATTTTGTCTTTTATGACAAGAAGATAGAGGTAAAAGTGGGTTGAAAATCTTGCTCAAGGTCAAATGTTGGAGGGACACATAGAATTACTGTATTTACATTTGGCATTGACAGTACAAAGCTAATATTTTTATTTTTATAACCCAGTGAGTCCTGTATAAACTCATTATAACAGTATGAGCTTTGTGGACCACTTACATTACAACATCATATTTCTAGGACAGAAGTCCCCTGCTGGTATGGAAAATGCTTGCTTTTTAAGTGGGATCAATCCCCATTTCCATAAACTGTCCAATAACTGAATTATCAGTTCCTACATCTTGCCTTTTCTGATGTTGCCAAGTTCTTTGAGCACATCTTTATAAGATCTGTAAGCTGAGTCAGGATCTGTGAGCTGAAACTTAAAGTAGGAGTTAGCAAGATGGAAAAGAAAAGTATTCTGGACAAAACAAATGCAGTGGATGTAACTCATCACAATGTAAGCGTGGTGTTTGCAACATTTTTACCATTTTCCAATGGTAATTTGCCATTGGAATCTTTGCCAAAGCCATTCATCTGCGCTTTCCTTCCCAGAGTCACAAAGAGAATCTGGCAGGTGGGTGGGGTGGGATAGGGGAGCATCCTCGATTTCTAATCTTTCTCACATGTCACTAGAAGTCCTGTTGACTCTGCTAAGTGTTTCTGAAATGTGCCCTCTGTGTTGTTGACAAGACCAAAGTCTTAGTTCAGGTCATCATTTTTTTGGCTTAGATAACTAGTTGCTAGATTACAATCTGCTTCCTAACTAACTCACTGCCCTTACCCAATTTACTCTCCACACTGGGGCTGAGTGATCTTTAGGCAACACAAATATGATCATGTTTCTCAGACACTTAACAGCTTTTAACCTAAAGGTGAAGCCCAAATTCCTTAGCATGGCATTTAAAGCTGATTCCTGCTTCTCTCTCTGCGTCAGCACTCTTCTCTCACCTCTGTGCTCTTGCCCTCTAAGCATACACACAGCTCCAATTTAAGGCTCTGCAGAGTCACCAGCTCTTCCATGACACCCTCCTTATCCTCTCCTCTTCCTCACTTGGCTAGTGACAAATTAACCTATTCCTCCCTTGCTCCCTGCTTCACCTTTCTTCATTCCATAAATATTTATTGAGAATCTTCTATGTGTCAGTCACTGAAGATACATTAATGAACGGGCAAGAACTCTGCCCTTATAGACCTTGTATTTGTGTGTATGTTGGGGGAACAGAAATCAAATGTAATATATAATGCTTTTGTCTGAATGTGTCCTCCAAACTTAATTGATAATGTGATAGCATTATGAGGCGAGGTATTTAAGAGTTGATTAAGTTATGAGGGCAGAGCCCTCATGGAATGGAGATTAGTACTATTATAAAAGAGATTTGAAAAAGCTGTTTGCCCTTTTTTCAACATTCCATTTCTTCCACCATGTAAGGACACAACATTCCTCCCCACTCTGGTACCATCTTGGAAGCAAAGACTGGGCCCTTACTAGACATTGAATACCAGCATCTTGATCTTGATTTTCCAGCCTCCAGAATTGTGAGAAATAAATCTCTGATGTTTATTAATTACCCAGTTTCAAGCATTTTGTTATAGCAGCACAAATAGACTAAGACACATAAGTAACAGAGCATGTTAGATGACAAATGCCATGAAGAAAAATAAACTATAAGTAGGAGTAGGGAATGCAGAAAGAGATGCAGTTTTAAATAGTGATCAGGGTAGATTCCACAGAAAAGATAAAGTTAAAGCAAATAGTTCAATGAGGTGGGTGAGGAAACCATTGACTTATTTGAAGGAAGGATGTTCCAGGAAGAGGGAACAGCCAGTGCAAAGGCCTAGCATGTCCACACAGCAGCAAGCCAGTTTAGTACAGCTGGAGCACAGTAAGTAAGGAAAACTCACAGAAGAAGAGACCAGAGAGGTTCCCCGGGGACCTCATTACTGTCAGGCCTTGGTGAGAACTTCAGTGTTAAAATGCTGTGAGAGGGCCAGTGGAGGCTTTTGAGCAGGAGAGTAACATTATTTGGCTTATGTTTTCAAAGGATCACTCTGTTGAGAATCGAATGTGTAGTAGAGAGGAAGTACGGAGACCAGTTAAAAGGCTATGGTAATAAAGTAGGTGAGAAATATGGAGGCCTGGACCAGGGTGGCAGTAGAGGGTGGTGAGGATTGATCAGATTCGGGGAGAGTATTTTTTTTGTTTTGTTTTGCATTTTAAACAATTTTAAACAAATTATTGTATGATAAAGTTGACTCTTTTTGGTGTATAAAAGGTCTACAAATATTAATGTGTGTATAGATTTATGTAGTCATTCCCACAGTCAAAATGAAAAACAGTCACCCAAATTCCCAAAACTCAGGCTGCCACTTTGTGGCCACATGTCTCCTTCCAACCTTAACTCTTGTCAAACACTTTGTTCGACAAGTTTTGTATTTTCAAGAATGTCTTATAAATAAAGTCATATAGTATGTAACATTTTGAGACTGGCTTCTTTCCCTTGATACAGTGCCTCTAAGTTTCATCTAACTTGATATGTCAATAGTTTGTACCTTTTTATCAATGAGTAGTATTCAATTATATGGCTGTACCATAGTTTGTTTATTCATTCACCTGTTACAAGAACAGGTTTTTTTCCCTGTTTCTGGATGATTTTGAATACTGTACAGGTTTTTGAGTGAACATACATTTTTGTTTTTCTGAGATAAATACTCAAGAATACAAATGCTGGGCTGTATAATTGCATATTTAGCTTCACAAGAAACTGCCAAACTATTTTCCAGAGTGGCTGGACCATTTTGAATTCACTCCAACCGTGTATGAAAGCTCCATTTGCTTTGCATCCTTATCAGCATTTGGTGTTATCAGTATTATTTTAGCTATTCTAATAGGTGCATAGTAGTGTTTCATTAAGGTTTAAATTTGCCTTTTTCTAATATCGAATAATATTGAACATTTCTTTATGTGCTTTTATGCCATTTGTATATCATCTTTGTTGAATTGTCTATTGAATTTTTTTGCCCGTTTTTCAAAAATCGAGTTTTTCCTTTTACTACTGTTGAGCTTTGAGAATCCATCACATAATCTTGATGTAAGTTTTTGTCAGATCATTTTTGTGAATATTTTCTCCCAGTCTTTAGCCTGCATGTTCATTCTCTCAACTTTGCAAAGCAAAAGAAGACTTTTTAAATTAATTTTTTTGTTTTTTAGATAATTGTAGATTTACATACAGTTCTAAGAAACTATACAGAAGGATCTCATACACCCTTTTATGTAGCGTGCCCCAATGGTAACATCTTACAGAATGTTGGCATAGAAACAGTCAGGATACAGTACTGTTCCATCTCCATAACGTTTCCCTTTTATAGCCACACTCACTTCCCTCTCATTCCAACCTCCTCCTTAACCCTGGCAACCACTAATCTGCTCTCTATTTCTATAATTTCATTATCTTAGAATATTAAATAAATGGAATCACACAATGGGTAATCTTTGGGATTTGCTTATTTTCACTCGGTATAATTCTCTGGTGAGAATTATCAATAGTTTGTTCCTTTTTATTGCTGAGTATATTCCATGATATGAATGTACCATCGTTTGTTTAACTATTCATCTATTAAAGGATATACGGGTTTTTTTTTTAAATTTTTAGCTATCATGAACAAAGTTGTTATGAATACTTATGTCCAGATTTTTATGTGAACATAAGTTTTCATTTCTCTGGAACAGAGAAATGCCCGAGAATGAGATTCCCGTACAGCATAGTGGCTGCATATTTAATTTTACAAGAAACTGCCAAACTGCTTTCCAAACTGGCTGTACTATTTTACACTCTTACCAACAGTATATGAATGATCCAATCTCTCTGCATACTTGTTAATATTTTATGTTTTCACTTTTTTTAATTTTAGCCATTCTGGTAGGTATATAGTGATATCTCATTGTGCTTTTAGTTTGCATTTACTAAATGGCTAATGTTGCTGTGCATTTTTCCATCTGTATATCCTTTTTGGTGAAATGTCTATTCATCTACATTTCTCTTTCTCTAATTAGTTTATTTTTTTTTTTACTGTTGAATTTTGAGAGATTTTAATATATTCTAAATACTAGTTCTTTGACAGATATGTGGTTTGCAAATATTGTCTTTAAGTCTTTAGCTTATAATTTCACCGTTTTAATAGAGTCTTTAATAGAACCACATTTTTTTACTTTGATGAGATTCAATTTATCTATTTTTTTCTTCATGGATCATGTTTTTAGTGTCATGTTTAAGGGCTTACTGCTTAACGTCTGGTTATGAGGACTTAAAATTTTTATAGTTTTATATTTTACATTTATGTCTATGGTGAATTTTGAGTTGAATTTTATGAACACTGTGAGGTTTAGGTCAAGTTTCATTTTTGAGCATATAAATATTCAGTAATTCAACACAATTTGTTGAACACAGTATTCTTTTTCCATTCAATTTTCCTTGCGACCTTGTCAAAAATAATTTATTTTGCCATTTGTGTGTGTGTGTGTGTGTGTGTATACGACCTAGTTTTACGTTCTCTATTCTGTTTCATTGATCTGTGTGTCTATAATCAGTCTCTTCATTAATACTATACTGTCTCAATTACTGTAGCTATAGAGTAAGTCTTAAAATTAAATAGTGTGATTTTTTTCAGTTTATTTTTCTTTTTCAAAAGTAGATTTGCCTACTCTACTTTCTTTGCCATTCCAAATAAATTTTAGTGCCAGTTTTTCTATATCTACAAACAGTGTTCTGGATTTTCATTAAATCTCTAGATTCATTTGGGGAAAATTGACATTGTTAGTATATAAAATCTTCCATGTATACATAAAATTTATTATAGCTCCAAGAAAAATGAAATATCTATGTACAAATGCTAGTATATAAGATACTGATTTTTGTGTGTTGAGCTTAAAGTCACTTACAGTTTCAGGAAGTCATTTTGTTTTGTTTTAAAAATCTTTAGAATTTCTGCATAGACAATCATGTCATCTTGGAATAGGAGCAATTTTATTTCTGATGTGTAGAAATACACATTTATTTCTTGCCTTATTCCAAGGCAATATGAGTGGTGAAAGTTGATATCCTTGCCTTGTTCCTGATCTTAGTGAGAAAGTATTCACTCTTTTACCATCAAATATGATATTAGCTGTAGGTTTTTGTAGATGCCCTTAATCATGTTGAGAAAATTCCTTTGTATTCCCTATTTGTTGAAAGATTTTGTCATGAAAGGATGTTGAATTTTGTCACATGCCTTTTCTATATCTATTGATATGATCACATGGGTTTTCTTCTTTGGACTGTAAATATGGTGGATCACATTGATTGATTCTTAAACCAGCCTTAAACCAGCCTTGCAGTCCCAATTTAAAACCTGCTTGTTCAAACCAGAGGCATCCATCACATTACCTGACTTCAAACTCTGCTGTAAGATGACAGTAACCAAAACATCATGTATGATACTGGTACAAAAAAAGACACACAGACCAAAGGAACACAATAAAGAACCCAGAAATAAAGGTGCACACCTACAACCATCTGATCATCAACAAAGTCAACAAAAATAAGCAATGGGGAAAGGACTCCCTATTCAATAAATTTTGCTGGAATAGCTGGCCAGCCATGTGCAGAAGAATAAAACTGCCCCCTTTTCATCATATACAAAAATTAACTCAATATGGATTATAGATTAAAGTGTAAGACCTCAAACTATAAAAACCCTAGAAGAAAGCCTAGAAAATACCATTCTGGACATTAACCTTGGCAAACAATTTATGACTGAGTCCTCAAAAACAATTGTGACAAAACCAAAAATCGACAAGTGGGACTGAATTAAACTAAAGAGCTTCTGCACAACAAAAGAGACTGTCAGCAGAGTAAACAGACAACCTACCAAATAAGAGAAAATATTTACAATCTATGCATTTGACGAAGGTCTAATATCAAGAATCCATAAGGAACTTAATTCAACAAGCAAAAAACACATAACCCCCTTAGCAAGTGGGCAAAGGACATGAAAAGACACTTCTCAAAAAAAGACATTTAGGTGGCCAACAAACATGAAAAAATGCTCGTCAGTAATCATCAGAGAAATGCAAATCAAAACCACCATAAGGTAACCTTTCACACTAGTCAGAATGACTATTATTAAAAAGTTAAAAAACAACAGATGCTGGCAAGGCTGTGGAGAAAAAGGGAATGTTTATACACTGTTGGTGGGAATGTAAACTAGTTCAGCCACTGCAGAAAGCAGTTTGGAGATTTTTCAAAGTACTTAAAACAGAACTATCTTTTGACTAGGCAATCCCCTTACTGGGTATATATCCAAAGGAAAAATAAATCGTTCTACCAAAAAGACACATGCACTTGTATGTCCATTGCAGCACTATTCACCACAGCAAAAACATGGAATCAACCTAGTTACACATTAGCAGTGGACTGGATAAAGATAAGGTGGTACATATACACCATGAAATACTACACAGCCATAAAAAGAATAAAATCATGTCCTTTGCAGCAACATGGATGCAGCTGGAGGCCATTATCCTAACTGAAAACCAAATACTGCATGTTCTCACTTATAAGTGGGAGCTAAACATTGAGTACACATGGACATAAAGATGGGAATAATAGACAATAGAGACTTTTTGACAGGGGAGAGAGGAATGGGGCAAGGACTGAAACACTGCCTATAGGGTACTATGTACCTGGCTAATGAGATCAATCACACCCCAAACCTCAGCATTATGCAATATACCCATGTAACAAATCTGCACATGTATGCCCTGAATCTAAAATAAATGTTGGAATTATTTTTTAAAAAATCTACTTGTGTGTATTGCATTATTATTTTTACCTATTGATGAATTCAATGTTCTAATATTTTGTGAGGATTTTGTATCTATATTTATGAGAAGCTAACTTTAGCAAGCCATTTACTATTTCTGAGTTTCAGGTTCCTCTGTTCTAACGTTAATTTTGTTGCCCCTAATTATGTTACAGAGTAATTGTAGAGACAAAATAGGGAGCAGCTAAAGGATGACATGCTTTGTAATATGTAAAGCGCTACACAAAGGCAAGGAATGAGGAGGGCTTGTTCAGCCTTTGTGTTTGTCCCTCCTTGCTGCCTTCTTAGGTGTAGTACCATTTGCTTACATGGAAAGGAACCTATGGAAGTGACAGTCTGCATGAACTTCTCAGAAAACTTGGCACATTAGGTCAGGTCACCCAATATCTTATAAATTGGTGTAGAGACCTTTGGAGCTCTTCCAAGACCAGAATAATACTCCCAAATAAAGAGGGAATTCTGTGGCCCAGCCTGACCTTTAGAATATTGTGTCACTGCCAATGCAGAAAACCTACCTAGAGGTAAGAGAAAGGCAAAATAAATACCTTAGTGTGGTACCTCGTCTGGCTCCTAATAGGGAGGATTGTGGTCAAATGCAACATGGGGCAGTGTCTCTCAAAGACCTGCAGTCCAGTCTTTGTAGCTAGAACTCATTTCTAGATCTGTAGTCAAACGGATTATACAAATTAACAAGAGCTAGGATTTGATTTGAGCCCAAGAAAGAGTTTAATCACCATGGGGGCATGAACACAGGTCAGTGTAATAGTGGTAGCTGCTCACATCAAAAACTCTATATTCCTTTTTTTTCACCAAAATCAAAGTTTTCAGGAAATCAATACAGACAAATAAACTCTTCTAGGACTTGCACCACTGCAGTTCATGGGCTCTAGTAGCTGCTGCGGCAGCAGCCTTTGCTAATAACATCTCACTACAAGCAGTTTTAAAAAGTGGAATAACGTATGTTATATTTACCAGAGTTTGTACATTGTTATTGTTCTTTCTCTCTCTAAAATGATTCTAAATTGGTACTTCTATGTCCATGCCAGCCCCTTCATTAATCTAGCTGGGAGGGCGGGTATACAATCTTTGTAACATCATTATCCACAGCATCACCAGGAATTAAAAATTCACTGTCATTAGAAATAAAAATGATCAACAAAATAATGCAAGACATAAATTCTCAAGCTTATGAGATAAGGTAAGAGAAGGTAAAAATATAAAGTTAAGTTTGCCATAAGATTTGTTGGGATATGCCTCTTTTTGGGTGAAAATAAACAATCCTAAAGAAAACTGGGTCTTGCAAAAGAAAATTGAATTTAATATTATTATAATTGTTATTGATTGGGGGGAAAATGTGACTTCTTTTATCAGTTTCTTCTTGCTAGAAGAAAAAACACTTTATCTTTTTAGTTTCATGATAAACCTGGTTTTATATTTGACTATGTACAGATAAGGGAATTTTGAGAAGAGGATATGAATTTTCCTAACTTCCCTAATTGATTACTAGCTAGGATCTATATCTATGTCTAACTATCTTTCTTTTTAAAAATCTTTTCTATCCTCTTAATGTCCTTCACTTTTTATTAAATTGTATCTTTTTCACTTGCAAATTGGCAAAACAGATACAACATCAGCAAACTTATCAAAATTATCTTTGAGAAACCAAGACCCAACAGGGAGGCAGAGTGATTGAATTGATTGAGTAGCGTTTGATAGAAGAAGGGATGTTTCCAGATTCACCTCATGTGAGAATGCCAACCAACATGGCCATCTACCTAACTAAGAAATATTTTGCAAAAAATTCCTTTTTTAAGGCCCTGTCTTAACGCATCAGTAACTTGGTCATTTTTTGGTTATAAAGGGCAGAATGACTTCTTCAGTACCAGAGTGTGAAAACTACATGCTCTGATGCCAACTCCCTTGTAAAGCAATGCCATGTTGGAGGAGGGAACCATCGTTGTTCAAGGGAGCCAAGTGTAACTGGTTGTGGGGAGGCTTTGGGATGTCAGGCACAGGATCAGGCTCTTGTTAGGTGTGAGGGGATTCAGGCAGATCGTGACAATTCACAAAGTGGAGAGTGAGCAAGAGGCAGAGTGAGCACAACGTTCTTTTTGTACTCTTGTTTAGAACTACAGAAAATGTGGCTGAATGTGCAACTAAGGTTTTAAAATTCAAGTAAATTGGAAAGAGTTCAAAGGAGAACAACAAGTTGATAAAGGGTTTATATGTCAGCTTCTAAATAAAAGGTTCAGAGTGCTCGGCAAGTTCACTTGAAAGGAACAAAACCTAAAATGAGGCATAACAGTCTCTAAGCACATATAGGGTTGTTAAACAAGAGAAATCTCAATTACCCTTATAAGTTATTAATGGGATTAAGCTTCAGAAAAGTCACAAAATGTAGAATATTTGAAAATCCTTCTCTTCTATAGATTCAAAAGACAGAAAAAAATAATTCCTGTAATTCTCCAATCAAATTATCAAAGTTAGAAGCTACACATCTAGGCCAGGCGCGGTGGCTCAAGCCTGTAATCCCAGCACTTTGGGAGGCCTAGGCAGGCGGATCACGAGGTCAGGAGATCGAGACCATCCTGGCTAACACAGTGGAACCCCGTCCCTACTAAAAAATACAAAAAACTATCTGGGTGAAGTGGCGGGCACCTGTAGTCCCAGCTACTCGGGAGGCTGAGCCAGGAGAATGGCGTAAACCCGGGAGGCGGAGCTTGCAGTGAGCTGAGATCTGGCCACTGCACTCCAGCCTGGGTGGCACAGTGAGACACTGTCTCAAAAAAAAAAAAAAAAAAAAAAAGCTACACATCTAGTGTTGGATGTTTTCAACACATACGTGATGAAGAATATTTACATTTATGCCTCATGCCTAAATAACCTATTTGAATAAATAGGCATCATGCTGATAAAAACCACAATTTGGAGAAAAGAGAAATACAAATTCATTATCCATGAGATTGACTTAAAATCTTAGGAAGAGGTATAGATCATTAAAAAAGGAGCCAAGCACATTGATATATTAGTACAGATCAATGAAAAGAAGGTTAAGAAATAGGAGGAAATTGAAACAGAATGGAAACCATGGGCTCTTGAGTGCTTCCGTAAAGGACAAAAGAAGTTTATTCATTGTAGAGAAGAGAATATAAATCACCTTTATAAATGAACTAAGGTAGCTTAAAAGTTAATGCTGCAAAAATCTTAGACCTTTGCAAGAGTTCTCAAGCCTTATGCTGGCTGTGAAAAGCATGCTGAGAAAGCTACACTAATCATCTACAATACTCTGGATTGTAGGAAAAGTCAAGAAAGATGAACTAACCACAATGAAGCTGCCAAAATGAATCTTAGAAGCCAGGCAGAAAGTGTTCAAAAAATTGATCTTGACAGATGTGTCAATCAGATTGGAAGTATCTAAACAAGTGCAAAATTAAACGATAAGAAAGTCACAAAGGAAAAACTAAAAATCAAAAGGTTTTGAAAACCCTACAGGATGCTATAGAAAGGAAAAGATATTAATATAGATCATTACAAAGGATGAGTCTGTAAAGCTGACCCAGATTACAAAGAGAATCTCTCTGGAGTGATAATGGTGAAAAAGGGAAACAAAGATGCAAGGATATGGGCTCAGGGTGGGTAGTCTGAAGACTTTGAGCAAGCTCACCACATGCAGGGAATTAAAGAGAGGGCGGTTGACAGACAAGAATAAAACATTATTAGGGAATGCGTCTCTTTGTGCCAAGTGCTATCTTCTGAATCCAAACAAGTAGATGAGTGAAGGGAAGATTTGTGGTTGGATGAAGAGCCTTTAAAAGGTACATCCCTGAATCACAGAAATCAGGCCCTGGCAAATGTCTGTTGGGTGACAGAGTTCACTGTCTGTCTCGCTGCACTGTTGGTCCCAGCAGGTGGCTGGCAAATGCTGTGTCCAGTAAGGTTCCTGGCCAGCAGGACAGTCTTGTGCACAGCAGGCAACCTTTCAATTACTACATAAAAAACTGGACGTTAATACTCATGTATTAACCACCTTTGACAGACAGAATAGAAGTTTAGGCCCTTTGGAATAGTAGCAGAGAGTCTCCGGGAAAAAAGCTCAGGGGGACAGTGTATACTCACTGTAACTGGAAGTGAAAACAGATAAAAGACTAAGAGCCAGGAACAGAGGAAAATATGTGAAGGAGTGGGAAGAACTAAGGGCTTGACAGTTTCCTAGGTGCCTTGGTGAAATTAAATGTAGGTAGATGCTCAGTACAGCAGAAACCACTCAATCAACATTGACACTATCTGAAATGAAAGACTTAGGCATATAAAATCTAATCTGTGATGCTGATGAGTTCTCTTGTGGCTTAGTCCATGTGCATTTAATATTGTTACAGAAAAAGTATCAAAATATAGTTCTTTCTGGAAATAATAGTGGTACAGAGTGGGATCCTGACGTGTATTTGTAGAATTTCAGTTTTCTTCTGGTACAAGCAACCACTTCTATTTTGCACAAGGAGAAAACAGAAGGAACCAGTTACACAGTGTTCAAAGAAAACTTAAGGCAACAAATAGAGAGGGCAGGCATTTCCAGCCTCTTATGTAACTAGGGACTGAATTTTCTGAGGAAGTTGAGAAGAAGCAAACATCTTTAAAAATACTATTAATAGACAATCCCTGTTTCAAGGGCACTTTGAGCAACTACAGCCTGAATGACTGAGAAAACCCACCAATAGTCATAAAAGCCCAGATAGAAGAAAGAGATCAGCAAAACCCAGAGGAAAAGAGAACTCAGATTCAAGAGTAACGCCTTAACCACATCTAGCTGAGAGTTTCACCACTTCCTTGGTGGCGAGGAGCACTGAAATGATCAGAATCTCTTTCAGAGTACAGGGAAAGTAATTATTCACAGCCATGCAGTGTAGCACATGTGTAGTTCTCATGCCTTAAAAGGACACTTTTGTTGTCTTCACAACGAAGTCACCTATTGCTGCAAATAAATACCTGAACTGGACAGACTGATTATAGCTGTTAAAATTCTAATATGTAAAGGTGGAAGAGCTTACATAGGGGTGGAGTTACAGGTTATGCAGTGACAAACAAACCATGACTAAACTCACTATCTTGCCAGTGGGAGGATTTTCAAGGAAAGGAGAGCATAGGTTTCTCGGGGCTTTATTTTCACTTTTATCTGTATTAAAAATCATATGAGAATAATTTAGAGACACAAAATTTCTCCAATCAGAATAGAGCTTCTGGCAGAATTCTTTTGTTGGTTATACCTTTATGTATTTATCTTGTGAGGTCTAATTGACCATTATTCACCACACCTTTCCTGGAGACAATGATAACAGCCTATTGTCTGTTTTTGTTGTTGTTGTTGTTTATTTGTTTGTTATTTTGAGATGGAATCTGGCTCTGTTGCCCAGTCTGGAGTGCAGTGGCACGATCTTGGCTCACTGCAACCTCCACCAGGTTCAAGCGATTCTCCTGCAACCTCCACCTCCCCGGTTCAAGCGATTCTTCTGCCTCAGCCTCCCTGGCAACAGGCATGCACCACCATGCCCAGATAATTTTTGTATTTTTAGTAGAGACAGGGTTTCACCATGTTGGCCAGGCTGGTCTCAAACTCCTGACCTGAGGTGATCCGCCCGCCTGGGCCTCCCAAAGTGGTGGGAATACAGGAGTGAGCCACCGCACCTGGCCCACAGTCAACTGTCTTGATTTATACAGTCACAGACTTTATTCTTAGCTATAGACCATACTTGCTATGTAATGGGTTAAAAAAGAATCTAAATATGTGATTTAGTTTATGTGTTTGTTAACGAGATATAAGAAACTGAATATTTCCTAAACTTGGAAAGCTGCAGTGAAGACTAATGGGTATACGTAAAGAAAGCACTTTCAAATGTAAAATCAGCAACCATAATGAGAACAGAAATGGCAAGATGCCAAAACAAAACTGAAACCAAAAAGAAAATAGGAACATTATATTTTTCAAAACTAAAATGGAGAGAAAAATTTCTCTTTTGTTTGTTTAAGGGAAGGGGTGTATTTCACCCTTAAAACCATGAATGTTTTCCCTGAGAGATTGTCCCATGGCTTGTTGATATAAGAGTCATTGAAATGTAATGGCAGTATCATGATTCGATGTGCTTCACTTTTGTACAGGGTTTATCAACTGCGGGTTTCTAGATATACTCATTCATAATATCTTGAATATTATAATATTAGGTAACACAGAATCAAATGGCTTTTGTGACTGGTGAATCCATCCTCAACTGGGAAGTAAACGTCGAAGATCAGATTGGTTGACAATTCTGATCTTTAGCATTCTGTCACATTAAGTCACGGTACTATTTATATTCATTCAGCAAACTTTTCATTTTGTTAGTTTTCTCATTTATAAAGTCATCTAAAATTTGTGAAAGGTGATGGGGAAAGCATGTTTTCACAAAGAATCAAAATATTAATTAATAGCCTTCTTTTGTTCCCAAGATACGTAAGGAGGATCACAAAAACAGGTAACATCGAGATAATAATTTAGTGAGAAACCTGTAACAAAAGGAAAAGACAGGAACATTAAACAAACCCAAGAATGAAATAGAAGCCAAAACATGTACTATTAAGCCCTATCTTATTGTGAAATATGGGTTTCAAATTAAGTTTCATGCTCTTCAGTGACCAGTGCAAAGAAGTAAATGTCTTCAGTTACATGCACCTCAGGGTCTTTATGGCAATGTAAATACATTGTTTCAGAGAAGCACAACTATTCCTGATACTAAGACTACAAAAGAAGTTTCTCAAAATGTCCTCATAGAAATTGTCCTGAACAACATGCTTATTTCACTTCCAGGGACAAGTTTCACAGAGCTTTTCCTTAAAGCTCCTAGTGGAATCAGTTTAGTAAAAGCAATTTTGTAGAGAAGATGAAAAGTGAGGGTCAGTTTACTGAGATCTACTTTCTCAGTGCTGTGAAAGTTTACAAAAAATTGCTATATAAAGATACAAATTTTTGCTAATGAAATCTCATAATAATATAACAGTTTCTGTATACAAATGGTCAAACAAGCATATGGAAAAATGCTCAACATCACCAGTTATCAGGGAAATGCAAATCAAAACCACAATGTGATACCACCTCACTCCTGCAAGAATGGCCATAATCAAAAAAATCTAAAAATAATAGATGTTGAAGTGGATGTGGTAAAAAGGGAACAGTTTTACTCTGTTGGTGGGAGTGTAAACTAGTACAACTACTATGGAAAACATTGTGGAGATTCCTTAAACAACTAAAAGGAGATTAACCATTTGATCCACTAATCCCACTACTAGGTATCTACCCAGAGGAAGAGAAGTCATTGTGTGAAAAAGGTACTTGCACATGCATGTTTATCAGCACAATTTGCAATTGCAAAAATATGGAAACAGCCCCAATTCCCATCAATCAAATAACGGATAAAGAAAATGTCCATACGACCATGGAATACAGCTCAGTCATAAAAAGCAACTAAATAATGGCATTCACAGCAACCTGGATGGAATTGGAGACTATTATTCTAAGTGAAGTAACTCAGGAATGGAAAACCAAACATTGTATGCTCTCACTCGTAAGTGGGAGCTAAACTACGAGGACACAAAGGCATAAGAATGATACAGTGATCTTTGAGGACTGGTGTGGGGGAAGGTGGGAGGAGGCGAGGGATAAAAGACTACACACACTGAATACAGTGTACACTGTTTGGGTGATGGGTGCACCAAAATCTCAGAAAGCACCACTACCGAACTTATTCATGTAACCAAACACCACCTGTTCCCCCAGAACCTATTGAAATAATAAGTTAAAAAACAACAAAATAATAATATAACAGCTTCTTATGCATATGAATTATATTTAATATTCATTTTAAAATAGAAGGTACTATCCTTGTCTTCTTGAAAAGCTCAAATATGAGTTTTTGGCTTTTTTATATGTTGTCTGCTTCTAAAGAATTGTTCATAAATGCTTTAAAGGAATAAACATAGAGTTATTGTGACTCTGCTTGATTAAAAATACCATTCCCTTTTCCCAAATGTGAAGAGAATAAAGTTAGAATAAATAATCTTTGAGATATTTTACTTCAAATACTTAATGGCTTTAATATATGTCACGATAATACCTTGTTTTTAAAGCAAAGAACCTTTTCTATTTTTTCAGAAGCCTCAAAAAGCAAAGGAAAACTCAGTGTATTGATCCCTACAATGGATTCCAATGTTATTCTAGCTTCAGGAGGTGTCCAGTTACAGAGAAACATTTTAGTAATCACAAGGTTCAGACAGACCTTATGTGACCCTATTCATTCCTGACCAACAAATAGTTTTTGTTTAACTTCGAAATAAACCAGACAAACCCTGCAAGGTTACTTGTAATCATGACACCATTCTTAGAATTGCCATGTGCTGGGAACATGCCTTCTCGCTTCCTCCTTCTATCTACAGTATAAATCTGAAGGACTTTGTTATGGCTCTTATACTCGGCACATCTTAGGCCTATTTAGAACATCAACACCATCAATCACATAATATGGGGCCGACCAGCTGGATGAACCCTGGCTATCATTCAGGGGTTATTTGTCATCTGGGCATGTCTGTTTGGTATATAACACTCCTTCAGTCCCAGAACAATTTTCCCCCTCCAAAAATATTCTCTTTGATTCAGGAAACACGTGATTAATAAAGGACAAGGGTTTACAGCCTGAGGTCAAGGCTAAAAGTCTTAACCAAACAAGTGCATTGCTTACTAACGTTTGCATCAGCAGTCAAAAATTCCCTTGAAGAACTCCCACACTGAAGAAACACGCATCTCTTCTTAAATGCCATAAATTTCAAGAGACTTCAGCAACTATGATCATCTTGAGAGATTTATTTTAAAATAACGTTGTGCATCTAGAAATGTTTTGCTGCAGAATAATAACACTGCGTCAAGCATTTAAAAGGCTCATTACAAACATTTACAATTTAATATAAAAAAATTAGGGTTGAAAAGACACAGTTTAACCAATATGATATGTAAAGGAAATTTGTACTATAACATTAGGACAATTTACATTAAAAATAAATTGTTTTCTAAGATGTCTATTTACACTTAAATGGATTTAAAAGCAACACTCCTTTCCTCATATTCTTTGGCTTATTTATATGCCAGTCTGTAATACTTTATAATACTTTTCCATTAGACAGTTTTTATTTTACATGTTTCCCTTTCTTTCACCAAAAGAAGCTTGTTTCATGTTTATAGAATATTTTCTTTCTTCTAGGCAACTTATAGTTCCACCCTGTAATAGTATTTATCTGATACTATGAATTGTTTGGGTGTATGTATAATGACAGGAAAAAAGCAAATTTTAACAACATACATTTAACAAGTAATTGTTGGTTAAAGTTTTAAATTGTCCTAACATTGACTTAACTGGAACTGACTTCATTTCTTAATCTAAAAAAATTGACTTAATAGTGTTTATTTCATTGGAATGATAAAGGAAGTCACAACTTCCCGCTGGAATTCTCAACAGAGTTTCTCAGAAGGTGATAAGTAGATTGTATTATAGCACTGATGATGTTGCAAGGCCTAAGGAGCTCATGTCAGTTATTACTTTATCCAACTTGTAGAGACTTTTAAGTTCCTGAACACAGGCCACTTTAGGTAATCAGACTTGCTAGAGTTCATCTTTCTATACCTCCCACCTCTCTGCCAAATACCAAAGGAATAAAAATAGAAGCTCAGTACAAAATACAGTGTATTAAAAATAAGTTGTCATTGAAATTCATACAGGCAATGCATTTATCCTGTAGACTGCATTAGAATCATAGCTTTGCAAGCAAAAAGGGGTTTCCATGTCATCTGGTCAGATTGCTCACCCTACTGTTGTGGAAACTGAGCCTTCAGGAGGGAACTGACAGACGTAAGACTAGAACATTGGTCTCCCACGTCCCTGTCCAGTGTTTCCTATGTTGAGATATAAAGCCCTCTTATGGCTCAACAGTTAGTGCAGAATCTTCGGGTTAATCTGACTTGCTCACAGCTTGGCCATCTGTTGCTCCACTACTTATGCTAATATGTTAACCTTATATACGTGACTGTTGATGGGGCCTTCTTGGCACTGTACATGCATAATGCTCCCAGTTAACTCAGTTGACCCTGTTAAACAATGACAATGTGTGTGAGGCCTGAGTTTGTTCGCATTCATTGTTACAAAAACAGGGTTACTGACCTTGTCATATTTAACAGTGTTGAGCAGACACAGCAATGTAGATCCTGAGGACAAATAAAGAATTTCCACTGGTGATGTAAGAACTATGCTAATTAGTTTCCCCCTCCACTCTGCTTCCAGACACTGCATAACTCTATAGTTCAGCTAGAAGGCTCACTGAGCCCTAAACTAATAAAACCCAAGAATTTTTATGAATAACAGTTTACAAAATGTATTTGAACATGCACAACTTAGAAATGTGTTCATATGTGTTTCTCTTAGAAACAGTGACTTTTGCAGAGCAGTGTGCCTGGTTGCTGTTGCATCTCTACCGCATAGAAGTGAAACAACAATGTAGACTGATTTTTTTAAAAAAAAGACATGAAATGGAGCCAGGTGTGGTGGCATGTGCCTGAGTATAGTCCCAGACACTTAGGGGGCTGAGAAGGAGGATTACTTGAGTGCAAGGCTGTGGTTCTCTGTGATCATGCCTGTGAATAGCCACTGCACTCCAGGCTGGGCAACATAGCGAGACTCCATCTCTAAAAGAAACAAAAAAATGAAAATAGAGTCATCTTTTTATCTATATTATCTAAGAACCATTTTCTTAGCTTGAGATAAAAAAAAATGCTGCCACACAATGACTAAGGAATTATATATGGGGCTGGTTCACATATCTAAGCACTGGATATGAGCATTCTTACATTAGTAGAAAAACAAGCTAAGTTGATTTTTCAGCAATGCAATATTACCTTGGTACATCTTGTTCTGTCTTTCCCTCGGGGTCTTATATGAATGAATCAGAAAATTGCTCCCTTATGTGAAGCCTGAGTCTGCACCTGTGTTAAATTCACATGGAACTGAAATTGGGGGTGTGGGGGTGGGGATAAATGTCAGCAAAGCTTTTGGGATGATATATCTAAGTTTGAATTCTGAAGTTGATTAGCATCCAACACAAAAAGCATTGATTAGGATATTTTTATGGGCGCATTGTGCTACATTTAGAACTGAAATTAAGAATATAATCATGTTGACCAATTGTCCTTGAGTTTATGATTAGAAGCATCTGGCTCTAGATTTTAGGAAACTCAGATAACCAGGTATTCTGAAAATCTTGGCATGCCAAATTTTTTACTTTACCTTCTTTGGGTCCTGGATCACCTTTCAAATATTGAAACAATTTCTATGTCTTAGACATTGTAAGAGAGCTCATGAAAGGTAACCAAGTCATTGAAGCAAAATACAGAAACAATGAAGAGTTGAAAGAAGAGAAGAGATTAATGACTTCTAGATTTCCAAAAGCAAGCAGAATTGTTGATTTTCTGGACAGGTGAGTGGGTGTGGAAGGTGGAGAGAGGATGAGTCAGTGTAAAAGTGAGAGGAATTAAATGAGGAAAACAGATATGTAGAGAGAGTTGTGTCTATGTTTTAAGTCTGCTCTTTATCCATGAATGGAAGTGGTTGGGGGAAGTCAGTTTTCCTCAAAATGTAGCAAACTTGTTAATGGAATTTCTCATTTGCTTGATTTATTAATGTTTTTAGACAAAATTGGACAGTGTATGAGATGCATTCTGGATTAAGACATCTCTCTGAAAGATTTTGGTATCAGAGGAAAGAAGTAAATGGGAGAGAAGTTTGAGGCTCTGAGACTAAGACACCTCGGTTTTATCAGCTGTGAAGTATACACTGAAGAGGACAATTATTTGCATATTGCAATGGGGGCTGGTTAAAATCCAATCAATTGAATCCAGATGTAAGTTTCTTGTATATGTGTCTGTGTGTGTTTAATGGAGGGTTGCCAAAACATCTTGGGAGTAGAGACCACAAGCTAATATAAGCCAAAGGATTCAAAAAATACAAGGAACATTTTTGCTTTATAAATATTCTGCTTTAAGCATGGTGACTGGAATAATAAAATAAAATGGTCTATGATAAATTAGTTAGTGGATATTTATTAGTTAGTGGATTACAAATGGCTGGCCCTGTCTAAACAAAATCTTCCAGACTAACTCTACAAACCGTGAGTCCTGATATGGTGGTATCCAATCATATGTTTAGGGAATGCCGTAACTGGTAGTTTATGCTCTTTTGGCAGGAGGTAAACTCCAAAAAAGCAATCTATGAGGAACCACCTCCTGGCACAACGGGGTCATGAACAGAATTTTGATAAAATGCCAAAGTTGTGTTTATTTTATTTTCAGTTCTGGGCTACATGGGCAGGATGTGCAGATTTGTCACATAAGTAAATGTGTACCATGGTGATTTGCTGCACCTATTAACCCATCACCTAGGTATGAAGCCCCATATGCATTAGCTGTTTTTTCTTATGCTCTCCCTCTCATACCCCACAGGCCCCAGTGTGTGTTGTTCCCCCTCCATTTGTCTATGTGTTTAGATTGTTCAGCTCCCATTTATAAGTGAGAATATGTGGTGTTTGGTTTTCTGTTCCTATGTTAGTTTGCGGAGGATAATGACTTCCAGCTCCATCCATGTCTCTGCAAAGGGCATCATCTCATTCCTTGTTTTGGCTGCATGATATTCCATGGTGTTTATGTACCACATTTTCTTTATCTAGCTATCACTGATGAGCATTTGGGTTGATGCCACGTCTTTGTTACTGTGAATAGTACTGCAAAGAACATACAAATGTATGTATCTTTATGGTATTAATAGAATGATTTATATTCCACAAAGGTGTGTTTTTAAAGAGGTATAAATGTCCATAGAGATCTCAGTCCCCTTAAGAAACTAACAATGAAATCTTTTATCTTATAAGTTGATTAATTATCAGAATATTAGGAAACAATTCTGTAGAAGAATTTTGTTGCTCTTGTGCTTTCTTTTCAAATGTGACTAATTTTGATTAGTCAAAACCTAACTTCTCTCTTGGAACCAGTATTCTTGAAATAACTGCTTTGGGTTTAGAGTAAATACCACTATGATACAAACACTTGTTTTAGTTTATTTTCTAAATGTATTGAACACTTAAAAGTAGGTAAAAGGAATTTCTACACAACCTCATTCCCTTGGCAAATCAACCTGTTTTCATATTCCTGAGTTCTCAAGTCTATATGCATGGATATTTCTGTTACAAAGTTACAAGAGTGCTAGAATGAATAAATGTTTTTGATAAAGTAATGGAATCCTTATTGTTTAAATATTTAAATGTCATTCAATGTCTTAAAATGATGGAGTTTAGTTTATGTGTTCATTAATGTGGCTAATTTTATTTGTTAAGAAAAAATTTTGTTTGTGTTAGACTAGAACTTTTTTCCTGAAATCTTAAATGGAACCCAGAATTTGTTTAAACTAGAGCTTTTCTAGAGCTTTGGCTTTTTCCTGTATTTGTTTTAGCTCACTTCATGTTACTTTAAAAATATAAAACCAAACTTGGGAATGAAAAATTCATGAATGGGAAAAATGATTAATTAGAAGACATTGGATCCATTTCAACTTCACTGAATTTAATTCAACCCCAAACTGATTTTCTATGTGCTAGGTATTATAAAGGAAATACCATCAGATGAGACTTTTCTGTCTCCTATGGCCTTCTAATGTATTGCATAGACACATTTATGGGTTACACTTAAGGCAGGGTTTAGAGCAGGAACAACCAAAGTTCTTGGAGAACTTCTATACAAGGCCATGGACAAGCTATTCCAATAGTGAAGGCTTCTTAGAGTAAATGGAACTTTAACTGGGCCTGGAAGAATGGGAGGGCATGGTTTACTTTTGTTAGGATCCTTTGATAAACTCACCTTGATAAATGATACAGTTCTCTGAAGGCAGTGGATTATGCATAGGTGATTTTAAGCTTCTTTTAATGAATGGGAATGGAGAAAGAACAAACTCTTTTTCTAAACTCATACCATGTATCAGACAGTGAATCAAGTAAGCCTCCTTAGGCTAACTGGCAATGAGCAGGGCTGGCTTCATGGGCATAAGATCAGCGCAGTGGCACAAGACCCTGTGCTCAGAAGGACCTTGCACATTGGATCTAAATCCACTGCAGTTACCCTCTCGGGATTCTTGAATAATCGTATTGTTTTGTAAGTGAAGTCCATAAGACAATGGAATATGCGTGGGGAGCTTGGAGTCGTGGCTTGCTTGCTATTCCATCTCTCAATCTCTCGCTACCACCTCTACTCCGCGCTCCTCTGGATAGATTCTCAGCCTCCCACTCGCAGCCCTGCCCTGTATATAGAAAATAAAGGCACTCTCCTCCTGCGGCGGCTGTGGAATTGTGTCAGCAGTGGGAGGTCTTTGTTCCATCATTGCCCTCAGTCCTTGCTGGGGACCTAACCATGAGCATGAGGAAGGACAGGGACCTGGGAATAAGCGTGGCAAGTGTGAAGAGGGTTAGGATCAGGTATGTAGTCCCCTGGCATGTCAGCCATAGCCAAGGTTGTATCTGGCAGCACATCGGTGATCCAGGTACCACACTTTTCCCAGAGCAGAGCTTGCAGTTTGGGGGGAGTGACAATTTGCTGTGATTTGAGAAATTGACTTCCCTGCCCCAGCCAGGGCCCCACATTTTCATTTTACACTGCGTATTGCAAATCCTGTGGCTGACACTGACTGTGAGGCAGGTGTTATTGACTTTTTAGTACAGATGGGAAACTGGAGCCCAGAGAAGGGCTGGTAAGTGGGAGAGCAAAGGGGTCTCACTTGAAAGCCCATCCCTTTTTCACTTTGATGCCTGGGACCATCTGCCTTGAGAAATAGTGGGGTGAGGGAGAGGCACCTTGGGATGCTGAGTGCTGTGGGTGTTCTCTCCTCTGGAGTGGCCTGGAGGTTACCTATAGCCATCTCTTAACAAGATGGACCTGAGCTTAATTGACTCAAGGTCTCTATGGTGCTTACAGTGGACAAGCAGAACAATTTTAAACTCCAGGCCCACTATTATGACTGAGTTATGACCCCCAAACTCAGAATTTAAAGCCATAACTGCCAGTACCTCAGAATGTGACTGTGTTTGAAGACAGGTCTTTTAAAGTAATAATTAATTTAAATGAAGGACATTAGGGTGGGCCTTAATCCCATCTGACTGGTGTCCTTATAAGTAAAGGAAATTTGGACCCACAAAGAGGCACCAGGGATGCGTGTGCACAGAGGAAAGACCGTATCAGGAAATATCTGGAAGATGGCCCTCTACAAGCCTTCAGAAGAAATCAAACCTGTTGGCACCTTGATCTTAGACTTCCAGCCTCCAGAACTGTGGGAAAATACATTTCTGTTGTTGAAGCCTCCACTCTGTGATATTTTGTTATGGCAGCCCCGGCAAGTTAATGCACCTACTAAGAAACTGACAGTGTGAATCCATCAATCTTCTGTTGGCCTAAATGGTATGGTAACATGATTCTGCCAAGTATTATGTAAATGAAGAGTTCTATATAAAAGCCCATTAGATGAGACTTGAAAATTCTGTACGACAGAAATCCTGGAATACAAAATTGAGAGTGAGAGAGAGAAAATAGGATGAGGCAAGAAGAAAAAATGTAGAATACCTTAGGTAAGAGACCATTTAGCTGTTGCTCCTCATCTTTTTTATATAAACAAGTAATATGTAAATAATGCATATTTGTTTAAAAAAGAAAAAGCTTACTTCAATTGAGTAAAAAATCTAGGTCTTGCCAGGAGAGGTGGCCCACTCCTGTAATCCCAGCACTTTGGGGGGCCGAGCAGGAGGATCACTTGAGCCCAGGAGTTCGAGACAAGACCATTGTAGACATAAGATCTCTACAATGAAATAAAAAAAAATTAGCCAGGCATGGTGACATGCACCTGTGGTCTCAGCTACATAAGAGGCTGAAATGAGAAGACAGCTTGAACCCAGGAGGTCAAGGCTGCAGTGAGCCATGATCGCACCACTGCATTCCAGCCTGGGTGACACAGCGAGACTGTCTTAAAAAAAAAAAAAGGTCTAGGTTTTTCTGTTCCTCTTCATTCCCCATCTCACTTCCCACCTCAGCAGTAAGCACTGATAGGTACATTCCTTTAGACCACTTTACAAATCATTTAAGAATATATGTATAAAATTTCTATATATGCTTAACTTTGCTTATCTCAATTTTAATTATTGAAAGAATGTAATTTTATAATATGTATTGTTTTGTGATTTGTTTTTCCATTTAATAATATATATTAGGGATTTTCCCGTATTTATTATGCACCTTTATTTTATGTTATTTATTATGAAATGTGAAACACCATATTATAGATGCTTTATGATGTATTTAATCATTATGTTACTGATAAACATTTCGGTTGCTTTCAGGTTTTTATGATTACAAAAGATATTGCAATAAGCATTTTTGTACATATATATATGTTACATTTAGATTTCTAATCACCATATCTCTTGGTCACTTCCATGGTTCCTCTTTTTCTTCTGGATTCCTTTTGTAATTTAGAGCTAGGACTGTCTTTTTTGATCTGAATTAGGTATGTAAAAATAGGCTGAGATGATTTTTCTTTAATATCCATATAACCAGAGTTATGTATGATTTTCTGTTTCCTTGGCAGAGAAAATTCTTTAACTGTTAAGGCCATGTAGCATGCTGCGCCCAGGGTCAGCAGTATGCAGTAGGCCACAGAGGATAGTTTAAGCTGTTGAGCTTAACACATAACCTCTTTGTGGTCTGAGGTAAAGAGACAATAAAGCTGTGAACTAAGGCATGACTCAGTGTCAGAAGACATCTGTGTACCCAGAATGGGGGTGCCAACTCAGAATGACTCTTAGGATTATCTCTGTGAGGGACATGTGTGGTATAGTCTTTAATATGGAGGTGTAGGAATGCCCTGATAAACCCTGAGTGTTTCTTCCCAATTCCCATGTTTCAGTTCAAGGAGTTCCTGCCCAGTGAATAATGGCACCTTATGTTATGGCTGCATAAAGCAACTAGTGAGACTTTCCTAAGAATAGCCAAGTTAGTTTTATAGTGACCTAGTAAATATTGGTTTTTGGTTAAAAAAAAAATACCTGGCATGATTTTTTCTAGTAGTCAAATGGATGAAGAGGTGGACACATTAAAAAACAATATTTTAAACTTGTAAGCATTTAAAGATGGGTTAAATGTATACTATCACTAGACTTTAGTCCTTCATCCTGAAGTCTAAAAAACAATAATTCTGAATCCCTTCCTATGTTTTCAAACCTTCCAGTGTCTGTTCTCTTTGGCAAAACTTCATGCCTCTTGGCTTCAGGCAGGCAATTTGTCAAGAAATCTTGCCATTTTGGCTTGCTCCTTTATTTCTTGTTTCCACCATTCATTAAGCCTTCAAAATCCTCTAATTAGCTGTTTACCTTAATTATTCCAGATAGAACTTCATCTGGTCTCAGGTTCTCCCACTTCTGGGGATCCAAAGTGTCTGTGCCTTCCCTATTGGGAGAATCTTCCTACTTTTCTGAAAAATACATTCCCACCCCGCTTGCTCTGTGTCTTGTGGCTTCCATAGCCACGGCGGGAAGAGAAGACTGGCAGTAGTCTTAAACATCTGATTCTGAGCCACATCTATCCCATTTTAGAGAAAACAAAATTTCTTACATAGCCTCAAAATACATTCCCACCCCGCTTGCTCTGTGTCTTGTGGCTTCCATAGCCATGGCGGGAAGAGAAGACTGGCAGTAGTCTTAAACATCTGATTCTGAGCCACATCTATCCCATTTTAGAGAAAACAAAATTTCTTACATAGCCTCAACAGAACCCAGGGTTTCAACTTAGACCAGATTTGAAGACTAGTTACGAAGTACAAGACCTCAGCAAAATCTGGGCTTAGTTCACTTCTAGAATCTATAAGACATTGAGGAATAGTGAGTTGGTGCACGTTTTCTTAACCAGCCTTCCTTATCTATCATCTGTTTTGGCTCATGATCATATAATATCAAATCAAACACCATGTAACTTGAGGATGATATCTAGTAGTTTTGAAATGGTTCAGGTCAAGGCACTATCAACCTTATGAAGAATAGGTAGAGATTCCCTGGGTGACCATGTTGCTATACATATAAACAATTAAACATGTGACTTTGGGTCTCTCTAGACTTTTCATGGAAACCAGACTCATTTTACATAGATGTATTTAATGACTAACGAACTAACTCTCAGCACCTTGATAAACAACGTTCTTTGTATTTAAATTTTTACTTATGGACATGTGTTGGTAAAAGATATTGTCACTAGTTAGGCCCCTGATTAACCCCAGAAACTATCTTCCTTGTTAGGTATGATCATTAGGGTTGACACAACCTGATCATTCACCAGTTGGAATCTCATAGAAACAGAAGTGCCTACCATGAAGCTATTGAGTGCCTTGGTATTACATTTGAATTTGGAATTGACTAAGCCTTAAGCCTTCCAAACCTCACAAAATAAATTATGAAATGCATCACTTAGACCTTTTCAGGTGACATGGACTGGGGGTCTTACTTGCCACCTTTAAAACAGAGTTCCCTTCTTGGTCCACTGTGAGACTGATAAGCTGGAGCCATCTGAAGGGTGGCCTGTCAATCCTACCAGAGGAAAGACTGAAGATTAAGTATGACAGTTTATTTTACTTGGAGGTTTTGCTCCACTAAGTTCATTAAAAATCCTCATATATTTTAAAATTTATTTAAAATTCAGATTCTCTATTTCTCATTTTATCACCACTTTAATTAGGCATAACGGATTGAAATTAGGTATCATAGAATAACTTTGCATGTTGAGACTAACAATACTGCAATTTATTCTACTTGATGATTCATTCCCTCCCTCGATACTTGTCTGAGTCACCAGGCATAAATGAATATGCAAAGAAGAGACCTTCGTACTTCTGGATTTTCGAATTCTGAAATAAGAAAATCAGACATCCGTTTCCAAGACTTGTGAACTAACTCTGAGTGTAGAAATCTTTATTTTGTGCCTAATGACTGAAAAGCAGGTTCTGATGTGCTTCTTCAGAAGCACTTCATAAAATAACTGGTGTGTATAAAAAATAAATAAATAAAAGGGTAAAATATGCCACAAACTATTTGCATATGATAATTTCATGAAACATTCCCCTTGAGAAATACCTAAGTAAAATTAATTCACAATCAGTAGAAACCCAGTGGGAATGTGTTCGTCGAAATAAATAACCCAAAATTATTCTTGGGCTGTGAAGTTTGTTTACTGCCTTAACTGAAGTGTGTATCAAACACAAGTACATTAGCATTGGCTGTGCACTGGGGGAGTCAGGCACAGCCTTCACCTCATGTTTTTCATCCATTCTGCTGTTTATATTTTTTGGCAACAGGTTCAAACCACAGAGGGGTTTGTTCCAATATTTTGTGTGTGTGTGTATGTGTGTGCATAGTGATGGGCACAGCACCTTTTCAAGAGGAGCCTCCAAGGTATGGTTGAATTATTGAAAGCTGCATAAGAGTTTGCTAATTTAAAAAATTATTTTAAAACTCAATTCTCTTATAGGCAAAGAGCAGTGAGTATTCTCAGTTAAAGAAATAAAGAGTGCTTCTTCCCACTTAGAATTCTCAGGGCTGACTACCACTCTACTCTTGTCCAGCTCTCTGTTGTCACCTCCCAACACTGCTTGGTTGTAGTTGCTGTGATGTTGCTTTAAATGTTTAAATGAAATAATACATTGTAAACGCTTAGTAGGCACATATTGGTATCAAAAGATGTTAGAGTTGTTGTCAATAAATTTTACCAGTATCAGGAAAAGCTGGGCAGCGTAAGGCACTGGTTACTTTTGGGTCATCCTTGGGAGAACTTTGGTGAAGGATGAGCTGATAACTAAAATGACAATAGACTAGTCGTAGCCTTGATCGTGAAGATCAGCAACCATTCTGGTTTTTCTGATGCATATGAGATGTCACAGTGGCAGCGAACACATTGATCTTGTTCTTACTTAAGAGCAAATACTCACTGTCCTTAACTGTGAAAGGTGCATAACTACTTATCAGTCATTTTCTTTCCCATGTGTGCTACTTTAGGACTCAGGCAATTCAGATAATATCTTCAGGATTTGGACTTCTGGAGATAAGGAGGAGTGAGCTGGGTAGTTTTTGGGTTGGCATTGAATTTTTATGTAGGACAGAGAATACTGGGAGTTAGAGAAGAAAGATAGTGACTACACTTTGTATATATTTCTAAGATTCCCTTTCAGTTATGGTCATTCTGGGTGTTGCTAACTGTGATAAACATATGTGTAGGCATGTCTCATTTATATAAACACCTTGTGCCTGATGTTGGGCTACAAATAACTTGACAGACATTGCTTTGCAATGGTCTTGCAGCTTTGAGGTGGCAGAAACAGGATTTGAACCTAGGTCTGTCTGGATTCTAGAGCCAGTATTTGTAACCATGATACACTTCTTTCCTCATATTCTCAGGCTGCATAATTCGCCTTGCAGAAATCTTTCACCTTGTTTTTCCGTTTTCCTTTCAAGATTTCCTTCAATGTCCATTCTATATATATACTTTAAATTCTGGGATACATGTGCAGAACATGCAGGTTTGTTACATAGGTATGTATATACCATGATGGTTTGCTGCACCCATCAACCTGTCATCTAGGTTTTAAGCCCCATATGCATTAGATATTTCTCCTAATGCTATCCCTCCCCTAGCCCCTCACCCCCTGACGGGCCCCAGTGTGTGATGTCCCCTTCCCTGCATCCACGTGTTATCATTGTTCAAATCCCACTTATGAGTCAGAACATGTGGTGTTTGGTTTTCTGTTCCTGTGCTAGTTTGCTGAGAATGATGGTTTCCAGCTTCATCCATGTCCCTGCAAAATACATGAACTCATTCTTTTTTATGACTGCATAGTATTCTATGGTGTATAGGTGCCACATTTTCTTTATCCAGTCTATCATTGATGGGCATTTAGGTGGGTTCCAAGTCTTTGCTACTTCAGTGTCCATTCTAACCATACCTGGCCTGTATAGAAATGTTGCTGGTTAGGATTCATACCCATAGTGAGACTCATGTGGCTCTTACAGCCAGATGGATGGATAGAAGGATGAACGGGTGCATGAGTGGCCACACTTATTTTCTTGGAACACAGTGGCTTCGGAATGTAGGAATAATGCTACATTCACAACATGTACTGACTAGGCATGGAGGATAAGTTGCTCCTTCAAGATGTCAATGCCACCAACAATAGGTAGTACCAATAAAAGTTACTGAACTACGCAAAACCAGTCTCCAGAAAGATTGTAGTGGTTAATAGGATGGAGTTTGACGCCAGAATGCCTGGGTTTAAATCCTATACTGATGTGTAATCTTGGGCATGTTATTTGTTTTTTTCTGTGCCCTTGTTTCCTAATCTATAAAATGGTCATAATGATTGTACTTACCTCATGGGATTGTTGTAAGGAACATGAATATATAGACTCAGTTCCTGGCATATAGTATGTGCAGTTAAGTGTTTTCTAGTATTGCCAGTAGTATGATGCCTTGTGTTTGATAATTCCTCTTTCTGATATCTGACTGTGGTCCCAACTGACATATAACTCTTGGTATATCCTTAATAGAGCTTTTGGTTTACTTTGTACCCAATTCTGCCTCTATCAGCCCATAACCCATGCATTCCTGAATTTGTAGCTGACTTAAAAATATGTGGTAATGAGTCACTTCTCCACCCCCAAACTAAGAGTAAAAGCTTGACTTCAAACTATATTCGGGCTGGCATATTTCTACCCTATGAAAAGTAAAGTAAAAAAAATTTAATAAAGCAAAGAAGGAAAGAAAGAAGGAAAGAGAGAGAAATAGAGAGAGGGAGGGGTGAAGGAAGGGAGCAAGGAAGAAAAAAGAGAAACAAAAACAATGTCAGGGAAATGTACTAGGGAGGCCAAAGAGAGAGGAGAGCATAATGCTAGGTTTGGTTTCTGTAACAGTCTTTAATGTAAGATGCTCAGAAACCAGAACCATTTGTAAATGAGACTACCTGTATGTTTCCATGATGGTGCCCTACAAGTTGGCAGAAGAGTTTGAAAGGGAAGCCAACTCTCTGTGATGCAAGATGTTAGTTTTTCTTCTCTGTTATCCCTGCAGAGTCTTCCCCAATTCATAAACTTCCATTCAATCTAATAACAAGAACTGGAGATTTTATTGAATAAGCCTGACTGCACAAATTTAAGGAGCTATCTGAATTTGCAATTTGGAAGTCTTGGAAGTATCAGAAAATTTATTCTGGGTGTCTTATTGACATTCACTTAAATTCAACACTGTAAAAAGGCTCTCTAAGGAAATTCCATTAATATATTTTTTGCAAATATGATTGTCCACAGCCTCAATGGATAACTATGTTCAAAACAACTGCTTCACTAAATGGTTCTCTTTTCTGTTAGTGTTCATAAAAAATATTTAAGCAGCAAAAGTGGAAGAAAAAAATGATGAGGGAATAAATACTTTCTTTTAAGACAATTGCATGACTAGACTTTACAGTTAATTTCTATAAGCCTGCACAAAGGAGCTTTCTTAGTTAATTCATGTCTCTGTAGTGTAGCTTTACTCAATCATGTATAAAAGAAACTTCATGAATTACACAAGTGAGGGGTGGCATTGAAAATAGAACACATCCTTTCATTAACTTACAAAAATACAATTAGTAATTATTAGTGATTTCCTGGAGAAAGTCCAGAGCTGAATTAAAAATATCACTAACCACAAACATCTTCAATGGTCCCTTAGAGGAAAAAAATATATAGTTATGAGGCTTATGTATTGTACTTGCTTTGGAAACATAAAAGGACTAATTCATAAAGCAACCACACAACATTTGTAATGTTTTTTACTTCTTTTGCATTCTCTGGGAAATGCAAAGAATGTTTCTTTTTCTAAATAAAATGCCTTGTGGCATTTTGTCTAGAATGAGAATGGTTATGGCTTCGTTCAGAAGTCATGGATATTCTGCCAAAAATGAGATCATTTTCTAAAAAGGCATATTTTTCAGTTTTGGCATATTCTCTTCTAATGGACAACATGCTTATGCTGATTTCAGAAAGATAAAAACAAATCTAAAATATCTAGAATGTCTAGGGGCAATCTTACTCTTTGCGTCAAATATTATTCGGAATCTTGTCATCTAAATATGTTAAAATTATTTTAAAAGAGGGTTCTATAATCCCATTAAAAAGTGGGCAAATGGCGTGAAGAGACCTTTCTCAAAAGAAGATACAAAAATGGCTAACAAACATATGAAAAAAGTGCTCAATATCACTGATCATTCAGGAAATGCAAATTAAAACCACAATGAGATACCAGTTTTCCCCAGCCAGAATTATTAAAAAGTCAAAAAACAGCAGATGTTGGTGTGGACATGTTGGAAAGGTAATGCTTCTACACTGTTTATGGGACTGTAAATTAGTACAACCTATATAGAAAACAGTATGAAGGTTTCTCAAATGACTAAAAGTAGATCTATCATTCAATCCAGCAATCCCACTACTGGATATCTATCCAAAGGAAAAGTCATTATATAAAAAAGACATCTGCACACATATGTATATCAAAGCACAATTCACAACTGCAAAGACATAGAATCAACCTAAGTGCCTATCAACTGATGAGTGGATAAAAAAAATGTAGTATATATGCACATGGAATACTACTCAGCCATAAAAACGATTAAAATAATATATTCTGTAGCAACTTGGATGGAACCGGAGGCCATTATGCTAAGTGAAGTAACTCAGGAATGGAAAACCAAACACTGAATGTTCTCACTTATAAGTGGGAGCTAAACTATAAATTATGATTCTGAATAATATTTGACACAAAGGGTAAGATTGGTCCTAGAGATTCATTCTAGATATTTTAGATTTGTTTCCATCTTTCTGGAATAACTATGCAAAGGCATGCAGAGTGTTATAACGGATATTGGAGACTCAGAAGAGGGGTGGGTGGTGGGGGTCAGGGATGGAAACTTACCTACTGGATGCAATGGACACTGAGTGATGGGTACACTAAAGGCCCAGATTTCACCACTGTACGATTTGTACATGTAACCAAAAACTACTTGTGCCCCTAAAGCTATTGAAAATTGTTTTAAATCAAAAAAATAAAAATAAAATAAAGAAAATAAACTGAAGAAAAAATAATAATAAAATTAAAAAGAAGTTGTTCATTTCAATATGCTAGGGCAACAATCCCTGGCAATTGTGGAGACAGGCTCCAGGTATTAGGTAGATCCTTACCTGTTGATGTTTTGGACTCTTCTTCCTTGCGTCCGGATTTGGAGAAACACACGGTATCAGCCTTCTTCTGGGTTTCGTGGGGGAAAGAACTCTTCCTGTGAAACATATGGCTCTTTGAAGACAGGTGTGTTTTGACTGGATAGAAACAGGGTCAGCAGAGCTCTCAGCTGCATCAGGAAGAAAGGGAAGGAGGCCCGGTATGGGGAGCATTTGGAGCAAGACCCCAGAGGATTTTCCTGCTGTCATTCATCTGCTTGCTATTTACTTAAAATTTCAACCTGCTTGATGGTTGCTTTCCTTTTTCTCTATTGCATTTTGGAAAAGTAAGAAACTAAGTGCTGGGAAGCTGCTGAATGAACTGTAAAGTTCAATCAACTCCTGATTTTTCAATATGCAGATTACCTGATTTGCCCTCTCTCAGGTATCAGGTTTTGTTCTCAGTTTATAATCTGATCTCAGCCAGCTTCCCTGATCCATCTCTCCTCTTGGAGTGTGGAACACTTAATCGAAGGTTAGACCAGGAGTTGCCTGGAAGTTAAGATGTATCAAACAAACAAACAAACAAACAAAAAGGGTATGACAGGATGTCCCCCCTGATTCCCTTTCACCCATTCTCATCCTGACCTCTGTGAGATGAGGTCATTTAGTTTTATGATGTGAATTCAGGAAAGCCCATCATGATACGAATCCTATGAGATGTGAGTCCTATGAGAGTCCATCAGTGTTAGTAAAAAAGCTCCATCTCATAAATCCTTCTCTCAGTAATTTGAAGGTTCCAGGACCACTGCCCACAACGCTATGTGGTGTCATCATCCCCCTTCAGAAAGGAATCAGAAACACTGCTCTCCATGGTCTTGAGTATGTGAGACAGTTGCAGGAAGAGAAAGGGCCTTAACCCAGTGATGGTACAAGACAGAGGGATAGGAAAGAGAAACGGGAAGGAGACCAGGGAGCCTGGGGTGCCTGGAAGCCTGCCTGAGGCCAACTTGGTATGAAACAAAACATAAACAGGTGAGAGGTTTTTACACTGTCCGGTGAACCTTTGGTGCTTTTGGAATTGGGTAGTAGAAATATTTTCTTTTTGAAAAGGACTGCACCTTAATGTACCTCTAGGCATTTAGGGGCATTAATGTAGGTACAGATATATGTTCAGCCTGGAATTTGAAATAAAATATTTGGGATTATCTGTTTTACTTGCCTCTGTGGGCAAGGAATTCAATAATTAAAAGTGAAATCTATGCTAAGATATAGTATATATATACCAAACAAAATAAAACAGCATTGAAAGGTCATGGATGAGATTCCATAGTCATGGCTGAAAAGGCAGGTATTACCAATTGAGCAGGAGCACCTCACTGGTCTAAACACAGCCACTGGCAAATGAACAGGAGAAGAGAGTTAGAGATTGTGTTTAGAACAAAAGCCTTTCTGAAACTGCAAGGGTTTTTTCTTTCTTTCTTTCTTTTTTAATACTAGGGACCAAAATTAAGATTTCCTTAGAGTTGTTTTACAACTCTGAAAGAACTAATTGTTCTAAAGCCACACCTTGGTTACTTCCTCGGCCATCATCACAATGAAAGATCATCAGATGCATGTTCAGGAGGAGGAGACATTCTCAGCTTGTAGTTAACCTGGATCACAAGAAGGGGTGGGGACACTGGTGTCCTGGGGCAGCACACCGCAGGAGCTCAGGCGCAGTCCCCTTAGGCATGCCCCCCCCACCATGGCTGCATGCCCTGGAGCAAGTAGATCCTTAGTGTTGTAAGCAAGGGCTTTTCAGTTTCAGAAATGAGAAGGTAGGTCAGAGGGAGCTTAGCCATTTTCGCATTTCTCTCTGTCTCTCTCTCTCTGTCTGTCTCTCTCTCTCTCTCACACACACCACATTCACAAATCTGCAGTTGCTTTGAGTGGGGAAGACATTTTATTTTTATCGTGTCGACATGGCCAAAATGTTCTGAACCCATTAAAAACTTGGGAGAAGATGAAGGCCCTGCTACAGAAATACCTGTTCTTTTTATTCCTCAATGGAGATAACTGCATACAAGGGTCCTTAAAATGATATGACTGGGATGCAAGTCTCTCCTTAGAATAATTACCTGTTTTGAGGAAAAGGAAGACATGTTACATAAGGAAAGCAACTTCAAGCTTCCTGTGTGGATCGTTATGAAAAAAGTGCCTGAAGAGGACACTGATTTGTTTTTCTAAGACCAGCCCAGTGAGCACAAAAGAACCAGCGGGTAGGCAAGTGTAGGAGCAAAACTGCAAGTTTATTTTGGTAACCTAAGGTGTGCGGAAGAAGTCTGTTGGCCTCCGGCAAAGAAGGCCGACAGAGTCCCCCCCTCGTGGGGCTCTCGGGCGGGGTTCCTGCATCCCGACTTCAGTGGGGCTGGAGGAAGACCGCGTGGTTCACTGGTGGAGAGTGGCTTTTCTAGGAGTGGGAGGGCAATAGGCGGGGCATGGGCGTGTCAGGGGCGTTCCGCAGGTGCGACCAGGTAAATCTTGGTCTCCTTGGATTGACGTCACCTGGTGCATGCCCAGTTGGTCTGCACCTTCCTGGGTCGCCGGCTGCATTTTCGCGCGCGCGCGAAAAGTTAGGAGGGGGGAAAAGTTGGGAGGGGTGATGAAGAACCCGGAAGTGCACCATCTTGCCTCCGTTCGTCCAAACAGACACATCTACTCTAGGTAACGAGAGACCTCAGTTTAAGTTCCAGTTCTATAATGCACTGGCTGTGAATAGATTTACAAAAATATCTCTCTTAAACTGTTTCCATATCTGTAAAATGGGCACACGAAAGCCATTTGGCTACTTCCCAAAATTGTCATGAGAATCAAATGTAGAGCACTATACAAGGCACATGAGAGTAAAGCAAAAGTATAGAAAACTATATAGGGTGAATTGAAAGGAAGTCTGTGCCCAATGATAGGTTAGTAATATATAAAAATTGTTGAAA
>NW_012111364.1:10853924-10940319 GCF_000951035.1 Colobus angolensis palliatus
AAAAAAAAAACCTTTATTCCTGAGTTTACAATCCAGATATATATGATGAGCCTCATAGGTACTAATGTAGAAATTACGTATTTTTATTTATTATGCTGTAAGTTCTGGGATATATGTGCAGAAAGTGCAGGTTTGTTACATAGGTATACATGTGCCATCGTGGTGTGCTGCACCCATCAACCCTTCAACTAGGTTTTAAGCCCCTCATGCATTAGATATTTGTCCTAATGCTCTCCCTCCCCGTGTCCCCCACCCCCAGTAGGCCCCAGTGTATGATGTTCCCCTCACTGTGTTCATGTGTTCTCATTGTTCAACTCCCACTTATAAGTGAGAACATGTGGTGTTTGGTTTTCTGGTCCCAAGTTAGTCTCCAGCTTCAACTTCGTCCATGTCCCTGCAAAGGACATGAACTCATTCTTTCTTTATGGCTGCATAGTATTCCATGGTGTATATGTACCACATTTTCTTTATCCAATCTATCACTGATGGGCATTTGGATTGGTTCCAAGTCTTTGCTATTGTGAATGGTGCCTCAGTAAACATACATGTGCATGTGTCTTTATAGTAGAATGATATATAATCCTTTGGGTATATACCCAGTTATATACCCAAAGGATTGCTGGGTCAAATGGTATTTCTGGTTATAGATTCTTGAGGAATCACCACACTGTCTTCCACAATGGTTGAATTAATTTACACTCCCACCAACAGTGTAAAAGTGTTCCTATTTCTCCACATCCTCTCCAGCATCTGTTGTTTCCTGACTTTTTAACAATCGCCATTCTAACTGGCGTGAGATGGTATCTGCTTGCAGTTTTGATTTGCACTTCTCTAATGACCAAAGATGATGAGGTTTTTTTCATATGTTTGTTGGCCACATAAATGTCTTCTTTTGAAAAGTGTCTGTTCATATCATTTGCCTGCTTTTTGATGGGGTTGTTTGTTTTTTCTCTTGTAAATTTGTTCAAGTTCCTTGTACATTCTGGATATTAGACCTTTGTACATGCTAGATATTAGACTTTTGTCAGATGGATAGATTGTAAAAATTTTCTCCCATTCTGTAGGTTGCCTTTTCACTCTGATGCTAGTTTCTTTTCTTGTGCTGATGCTCTTTAGTTTAATTAGATCCCATTTGTCAATTTTGACTTTCGGTGCCATTGCTTTTGGTGTTTTAGTCATGAAGTCTTCACCCATGCCTATGTCCTGAATGGTATTGCCTAGGTTTTCTTCTAGTGTTTTTAAGATTTCAGGTTTTACATGTAAGTCTTTTATTCATTTTGAGTTAATTTTTAAATAAGGTGTAAGGAAGGGGTCCAGTTTCAGTTTTCTGCATATGGCCAGCCAGTTTTCCCAGCACCAATTATTAAATAGGGAATCCTTTCCCCATTACTTGTTTTTGTCAGGGTTGTTGAAGATCAGATGATTGTAGATGTGTGGTGTTATTTCTGAGGCCTCTGTTATGTTCCATTGGTCTATATCTCTGTTTTGGTACCAGTACCATGCTGTCTTGGTTACTGTAGCCTTGTAGTATAGTTTGAAGTCAGGAAGTGATGCCTCCAGCTTCATTCTTTTTGCTTAGGATTGTCCTGGCTATACGGGCTCTTTTTTTTATTCCATATGAAGCTTAAAGTAGTTTTTTCCAGTTCTGTGAAGAAAGTCAGTGGTAGCTTGATGGGAATAGCACTGAATCTATAAATTTGGGGAGCATGGCCATTTTCACAATATTGATTCTTCCAATCCATGAGCATGGAATGTTTTTCCATTGGTTTGTGTCCTCTCTTATTTCCTTGAGGAGTGGTTTGTAGTTCTCCTTGAAGAGCTCCTTCATGTCCCTTGTGAGTTGTATTCCTAGATATTTTATTCTCTTTGTAGCCATTGTGAATGGGAGTTCATTCATGATTTGGCTCTCTGTCTATTATTGGTGTATAGGAATGGTTATGATTTTTGCACACTGATTCTGTATCCTGAGACTTTGTTGAAGTTGCTTATCAGTTTAAGGAGTTTTTGGGCTGAGACGATAGGATTTTCTAAATATACAATCATATCATCTGCAAACAGAGACAATTTGACTTCCTCTGTTCCTGTTTGAATAAGCTTTATTTCTTTCTCTTGCCTGATTGCCCTGGCCAGAAATCCCAATACTATGTTGAAAAGGAGTGGTGAGAGAGGGCATCCTTGTCTGGGGCTGGTTTTCAAAGGGAATGCTTCCAGCTTTTGCCCATTCAATATGATATTGGCTATGAGTTTGCCATAAATAGCTCTTATTATTTTGAGATACGGTCCATCAATATCTAGTTTATTGAGTGTTTTTAGCATGAAGGGGTGTTGAATTTTATATAGGCCTTTTCTGCATGTATTGAGAGAATCATGTGGTTTTTGTCACTGGTTCTGCTTATGTGATGGATACTTTTATTGATTTGCATATGTTGAACCAGCCTTGCATCCTAGGGATGAAGCTGATTTGATCATGGTGGACGAGCTTTTTGATATGCTGCTGGATTCGGTTTGCCAGTATTTTATTGAGGATTTTTGCATCGATGTTTATCAGGGATATTGGCCTGAAATTTTCTCTTTTTGTTGTGTTCTCTGCCAGGTTTTGGTATCAGGATGATGCTGGCCTCATAAAATGAGTTATGGAGGAGTCCCACTTTTTCTATTATTTGGAATAGTTTCAGAAGGAATGGTGCCAACTCCTCTTTGTACCTCTGGTAGAATTCGGCTGTGAATCCATCTGGTCCTAGGCTTCATTTGGGTGGTAGGCTATTAATTACTCCTTCAATTCCAGAACTTCTTATTGGTCTATTCGGGGATTTGACTTCTTCCTGGTATGGTCCTGGGAGAGTGTATGTGTCCAGGAATATATCTATTTCTTCTAGATTTTCTAGTTTATTTGTGTAGAGGTGTTTATAGTATTCTCTGATGGTAGTTTGTATTGCTGTGTGATCAGTGGTAATATCCCCTTTATTTTTTTATTGTGTCTATTTGATTCTTCTCTCTTTTCTTCTTTATTAGTCTGGCTAATGGTGTGTCTATTTTGTTAACCTTTTCAAAAAACCAGCTCTTGGATTAGTTGATTTTTTTGAAGGGTTTTTTGTGTCTCTATCTCCTTCAGTTCTGCTCTCATCTTAGTTATTTCTTGTCTTCTGCTAGCTTTTGATTTTGTTTGCAGTTGCTTGTGTAGTTCTTTAAATTGTGATATTAGGGTGTCGATTTTAGATCTATGTGTTCTTTTAATTCAGTGATCTGGTCCTTGAAAAATGTCCCCAGTTGAAGTAAGGAAGCCATTCTTTGTACCCTCTGCATTAACCACCACCATAGGTAGGTTTCCCCTGGAAAGCAAGCATGGTTCAAAGTAGAGCAGCTCCCTTGTGTGGAGGAAAATCCCCAAGGAGAAACACAGCTGTGGCGCATCAGCAGGCAAAGCTTCTGGCAGCTGAGCAAACTTATGCTTTAGTGCTGGAGTGGGGTTCAGGAGGCACATCGCAGCAACCGCTGTAAACAGTTCCCCAAAAGTTGGATTACTGATGAAAGTATGAGTCTATATTGCAATATAGGTTAGCAAATTATGTTTCTTAAATGTTGTATAATTTATGCTTCCATCAGCAATGTGTGAGAATGTCTGTTTCCCTGAATACTCCCCAGCACTTGGTTTTATTGCTTTTCTAAATATTTAATGATTACATGCTCTTCTTATTTTAAGCATTTTCCTGATTATTACTAAGGTTGAATATCTCTTTACTGGTGATACTTACTTCTGCCTTGGTAATATTTTTCTGTATGTATGTGTATGACCTGTACTCATTTTTCTGTTGTGTTGTTTCTTTGTATATAAATGCCATTAATTCACTGTGAAGTGTTGTGGTAGAATCTCTTAAAATCTGTTCTCCATTTTGTTGCCTGGGCACATGGCTAGAGTACACTCCCCAGTCACCTTTGCAGTTAAGTGTGATTATATTACTAAGTTCTGAACAGTGGGTTTTCAGCGGAGATGTCTTTTTATGCCTTCTAGTTGCCTTTTATCCTCTTCTTCAGTGGACACAGATAGTAATGGCTATGGTGGAGCTTTGAGGTAGTAGGAGGTTGGGTCCCTGAATCACCATGTGGAGTAGCTTTCTGTAAACTGTGAACCCCTACTCTGGACTATTAGGTGAACAAGAAATAAACCTCCGTTATATTTGAGTTACTATACATTTTTGGGATGTACTATTTGTTTTAGCAGTTTAGCCCACCCTAATACAGCTGTATTGTCTAATTTCTTCTTAGTCCATCATATTTATTTGACCACATATCATGGTACCTTTAAAGGCTGCTTAGAGAAAAATGCACAGGCAAAGGAATTTGAAAAGGGAGGTCAGAGAAGCAGGAGGGACACCAGGATAGTGCTACATTGTGGAAGCCAAAGAAAAAGTTATTTCAAGAAACAAGCCATGATCAGTCATGTATCATACTGTTGAGAGGCTAGGCAGGGGCTAACAAGTGCTTGATGACTGGTTCAGTGCAAGATGCCTCTGCAGCCAGGATTCCAGGACAGAAGTATTAGAAAGCTTTCCTGTGATGAAGGCACCTTATTATCTGGTAATTGAATGCTCTATTAAATGTCTGTCTTCTGCTAATGAACTTGCCAAATCTGTGAAGGTCTGGAAGTTGCCCACCCATGCCCTTGAAGAGCAGTAAAAGCGCTGTTCAATCTGAAGTATTGATCCACACATCTCTGCAGGCCTGGATATCCGGGTGATTCCAGCTCAGCCCACTAGAATTCATCTGCAGGCAGGTCCTGTGAACCATCATTAACACTCTTAGAGAGCCACATTGGCCATTCACACCTGAACTAACAGTGTCCTTCGCAGAAGGCACAACATTCATGAGCAGTAAGTTCTTGCCTACTACTCCCCACTGTCTGAACATGACATACCAACTTTCAATTTTTCACCTACACTTTATTCAACTCTTAACTCTCTTGTTTTCTCAGGTGAGACTCTAAAAATTACTTCTAGGAACAGAACATTCTGGGTTACTGAATCTCAGAACACAAATAAATTCTTCTGCTTACAAGAAAAAACATGGTAAAACTTTATTGCACATCCCAGTTAACAGGTTAAAATAAGAGAAAATATATTTTGTCGTTTTCTTCCTCTTTTGTTTTTTTGAGACAGAGTTTTATTCTGTCACCTAGGCTGGAGTGCAGTGGTGCAATCTCAGCTCACTGCAGCCTTGACCTCCTGGCTCAGGTGATTCTCTCACCGCAGCCTCCAGAGTAGCTGGGACTACAGGCTCACACCACCATGCCCAGCTAATTTTTTGTATTTTTAATAGAGACAAGGTGTCGCCATGTTGCCCCGACTGGTCTGGAACTCCTGGACTCAAGCAACCCACCCACCTTGGCCTCTCAGAGTGCTGGGATTACAGGCGCGAGTCACTGCGCCTGTCAAAGAAAATATAGTTTGATCAATCTTTTAAATTAAATGACCATGGAGATAATTTATCCACCATAAAAGTGAGAAACGAAAAGAGATTCAGACATGTCAAAAGACATCAATACATGTGCTTATTAAAAGTACATGGTGCTGTGCTTTAAAAACCTGGAACTGAAGGTGACTTTTCTGATTACCTATGACATGTGAAGTCAGTTGTCCTTAGTACATTCGGAATGACACGTTACGAATGAATAGATATTAGAGCTTTCTGCTCTGCTGCTCGTAGAAACGTCTGATGAACGGCAAGCGCTTGGATATGTCACCTATGTCTTAAGAAAAAGAAGTGAAAAGACAGTTGAAAAAGGTAAAGTCATTCTATGCTTCATGTTTTTAGTAATTCTGAGCATGAAATTATTTTTTGAAGAAAATTTCTTGTTTCTTATTTTAAAATATGCAACAAGTGTAAGCTACAGAGTTAAGAAGTTTCAGTCTTACTTGATTCAAAATGCTTATTAGTTCCTGGCAATTAAACAGCATACATGCTCTCCATTTTAAGGTAATTTCTCTCTAGTCTCTTCTTAGGAAAATATTCAGACAGCCATATAGAATTTAGCAGTAGAAATGAAAATAGGGTCTATTAGTTTATTTCTGCCTCTCCATTATATACTATTGAGGCTTTAAAGTATCTGTTTTTTTCATAATCGATTTTATAAATGACTCCTATTAATTAGCAAACAAATTAAGGGAATATTCACATTTTGAACAATGGAAATTCTCCAGAATTCCAAGACACTCATTTATTCCACATCATTTTGAATGGGTTACATACAAAGTCGTTTTGTTTTTGCATGTACAGTATGAAAACATAGAGATCCTTAATGTTATCAATGGTATCTTCAATATGTAAACAAAAGTATTATTTATGTTTCCAGATTTTATGGCTGTCATGCACATTTAAGTAGACCTTTGTGTCTGCTGAGTAGAATGTCATGGAAGGGGAGCCCATGATAGCCTGCTGAGTCTAGATCTGACACAAGTATTATGTTGATAAATAGCTACCATCCTCGGAAATCCACTGCACTTAGTCTCTCCTTCTCTTGCAGTGATTGCCACACTCTACTTTGTTTTCTTGTTACTGCCAAATGTTTTCTCTCCCTCTCTGGAGCATGAGTTCTTCCAGAGAAGCCTGTTTTTCAGTCTTTGCTGCGTCCCCCAAGTGCCCTGCTTGTAGTTGACTGTCAGCGCAATTTTGCGGAATAAATGACTTCCAAGTGATGTAAAGCATGTTCCACTTGGGTTTTTTTTTTTTTAAGTTAACCTGGCTGGGTGTGGTGGTTTACGCCTGTAATCCCAGCACTTTGGGAGGCCAAGGCAGGCTGATCACAAAGTCAGGAGTTTGAGACCAGCCTGGCCAGCATGGTGAAATCCCGTCTCTACTAAAAATGCAAAAAAATTAGCTGGGCATAGTGGCACGTGCCTGTAGTCCCAGCCACTCGGGAGGCTGAGGCAGGAGAATAACTTGAACCTAGCAGGCCGATGTTGCAGTGAGCCAAGATTGCGCCACTGTATTCCATCCTTGGTGACAGAGTGAGACTCCACCTCAAAAAAAAAAAAACCCATACAATAGTTTTGTATATGAATAATTTCCAGTGATTTCCCTAACAGATATAGTAAAACACTGTTTCCAGCCCTAATTAATTAGAGTAGGAGCAAGGCAGAAAACACTGGTAAATAATTAGGCATTATTAGCTTCGTCACCAGAGCGGAGGGAAGTTTACTTAGAACTGTAGGGAAACTTAATTAATGGAGCTGATTTTTGTCAATTTCCACATCATTCTTTAGAAAAATCATAAGCAGAGTCGCACAGTATGCAGAGCTACTCTTCATGATTTGTGGTATTTTCCCTAAATTCTTTGCTAAAATATTACTGATGTTATACACACACATAATAAAAATGCAGTCTGTTTTAATTTAATATAATTCCTTCACATTTTTCTGCTCTCTTCTTTGTCAAAATGTATCTCTGTCTCTATCTCTATCTCCACATACTTGACTTTGTAAGCTCTCTTCCATACCCAAATCCAGCATAGTTCCCTGTACTTTCTGAGGGACTTCTATAAATATTGCAACTAGTTGATTCACTATGCGGGAAGGCTTCCCAGATGTTGCTAGTCTCAAGTTGTACTCCCCTTATGCCTTAAATGCTCATTGTAACACCACCTTTTGTAGAATAGAATCATGTGTGATGATGTTTGGAGAGAGACAGCTATGGCAATAAGGTTCTTTCTAGCACTTCTTATAAATAAATGCCATTGGCTGGGTGATAGCATTTGGCTCTGTGTCCCCACCCAAATCTCATCTCGAATTATGATCACCATGTGTCAAAGGAGAGACCCATAATGCCCATGTGTAGAGGAAAGGAGGTGACTGGACCATTGCGCAGCTTCTCCCATGCTGTTCTACTGATGGTGAGTTCTCATGAGATCTGACGGTTTATAAGGGGCTCTTCCCCCTTCACTTTCTCCTCTCTCTCCTGCCACCATGTCAGATGTGCCTGCTTCCCCTTCCACCATGACTGTAAGTTTCCTGAGGCCTCCATAGCCATGCAGAACTGTGAGTCAATGAAACCTCTTTCCTTTATAAATGACTCAGTCTTGGCAGCATCTTTATAGCAGTGTGAAAGTGGTTTAATGAAATGTGTCCTAATAAAGATGTTGCCGTTTTATTTCATGACAAATTATGGTATAATAAAGCTTTGGTTCTTTCATCGTAAAGCCATTGGGATTCTTTCTGTATGACTGAAACATTGTTGTGTTGATGGCCTTACAACTACTTTTCTTCTGTTGCATTTATTACATTTATATGTTGTAAGGACACTCCATGGAATTCCAAGCTGTATGAGTTTAGAGGTGAGTCTCCAGGACGATAATTGATCACCAGTGGCTATGAACCATTCTTTTGTGCATCTTTAACAGCTCGAAAGCTTACAGTTTCAGGCCTGAATGGAAGCTTGAAGGTACAGTCATCCCACCTGATGTCTGAATAATCCAATTTTCACTCAACAGTCCCATCTTTCAAATATTTAAAGACATCATCACATCACGCCTCCCCTCCCCAGAAACTCCTCCGAATCAGACTAAGCTAAAATTACATTATGGTCGATTAAAATGGTCGATTTTCCTTCATGTGATACAGTTTTAAACCTCTTCTCCCATCTGATTGGACTTGGATTTGAATACTAGCCCCATTAATTTATTATATATGTTAAGCTGGACATGTTTTAAAAATGTTTGGAACCTCAGCATTTTTTAACCTGTAAAATGGGGATAATAATACTTATAGGACTGTTAGGATGATTAACTCAAATAATCAATGCACATAACTGGTAATTAGTAAGTATTCACTTCCACTTTTTAAAAGTGATTTGTAGAATGCTTGTGTTCCATGAAGAAAGGTGTTGTGATTAATCAGAAAAATAAATAGGGTTAAGCAAAGTTACTTAGACTTTCTAATTACAAGATTTTCAGAGCTTTTAACAGGATAACACGCTTTGTGAATCTCCAAATAAATATGGTTTGAAGCATTTCCCAAATTTATTTGACCACGAAACCATTTTTGAGTAGTACATAGAATAACATCTTGTGTTTTTCTGAATATGGTGTGAGAAAGGTTGTGCTAGTGGGATCTTGGGATGTGTTGCTTTGCTCTCTGGGCATGTCTGGAAGTATGATTGTCCCTCTGGGTCCTACGAGTGGCCCATGCAGGGAAATTTATTCTGAACAAACACAAAGAGGGCAAATATTTTTCCCTCTGCTTCAAGTAAGAAAATAGAGTCAGCAATGAGGCTTAGGTCTTTTTGTTTCATCTATGATGCTGAGATATAGTCTTCAGGTTTGGGAAACTCTGAGGAATTACTATAATGAAAATACTATGAGAAATAAACTACTAGGAAGGAGGAAAAACTGAAGATATTATGTGGTGGGCTGGGCAGAATCCAGCACGCGGTCCCCTTTCACGAAATTAAATATTTCTGTTTATATGATGGAAAATCTGTGCTGATTCATTCTCATTAAGGCTCTAGCAAGTTCATCAGAAAAAGTTTATGGAGACCTTGGGGAAAACTCAACAGGGGGGAATTTCCTGTTAGGGACTGGAGGTAGGTAGCGAGTATTTTCCCTTTATTGGGGTTTGCTTTGTTAATTGGTGTTTGAAGAAACCCCATTTCTTTCATAGTTTAAGCTAAGCAGAATTAATGTTAATTAAAAAATCATGTTAGCATTCCCAGAGCACATTCAAGCCGTTTGGTAGGAAAAGCCTTGTCCAAAACAGTTCTCTCGTGGCTTTGTTTGCATGGGAACTGACCGGTGAGGAGTTTCACCAGGACAAGAGAGGGAGCTGCCAGTTTATTTCTGGAACATAGAAGGATGTGTTTCAAAAGACACTCAGAATAAAGAACACACCAAAATGTACAAAAAGTGGTTTGGTTTTCTGTTTTTTTAAAGCAAGGATGGAGCCATGCTTGAGACCTGTAAAACAGGATGCTGTACCCGAGTGTGTGTTGGGTGGAAATGGGTAGGGAAGGGTGAGCCTGGGCCTGTGATTGTCAATATTCTAAAAAATGTACAGTTTTTAAACTTTAGTATTTGAAGCGGACTATCTTTTTACTTGCCTGTGTAAATCTGTACTGGGGTCTTTCCATTTAATCTTCTTTAAGGACTGTTTTACTTCACACACAGAGGACTTCAATAAATAGATCTATTACTATCTAATCCCTGAGGTCTGTATATTTCCTTTGGGTATAATTAACTTCAGTGGCTCACTAGACCTAAACAACCACCTCAGACAGTACAACGGGGAAAAGCAAAATCCTGAATATATTTTTCTGTGAGTTCTGGAGCCCACTGATTATTTTTTTAAGGTATGAGTTACATATCATAGAATGAGAATGTCTAATATTGAGTTACATTTAGGTAGAAGTCAGCTGTCACTAACAGCCATTCTGAAATGTGAAATGACTTTCCAACTCAATGAAAATAATCATTTGATGATTTATTCATTGATGTATTCCTCATTTCATTTTAAAAACATCTGAAGAGGCTTATAACGAAGATTACATAGAAAATCAGTTTGATAATGTAAACCCAGAAATTGCAAATGGGATCTGCAAAAAGAGGTGGTAGTAAACCTGCTAATGCGGCAGGCTAGTGCGGCTGTTCCAACTGAGCATCCATTTTGATTCTGAGCTTCCTGAAAGGCAGAATTAAAAGGGAAACATTCTTGAATTATTTCCATTAGAACTGAAGAAACACAAACAAATTCTTATTTGAACGCAAGTTTTTCTGGCACTAAATTCTAAAGGAAAGAAATTTCTTCACATGTGCTTTTTTAAAGCATGTGATTTCTCTTTTGAAAATTATTTTTAGGCACACAAATGATTTATGAATACATTTAAACAAACAGAAGTATGCAGATTAAGAAATTCAGGTTCTCCTTCACCCTTTCAACTGCACCCTCCCACCTGGAGTCTGGTGTGTGACATCTCCGAACTTATTCTAAGACCCCCTTTATTTCCTACTGCTTGCCCCATGTGTACCAAATACATCATAAACAGGGATCATATAGATGGATTATTCTTCAGCTTACTTTTATTTATTTCTTTATGCTTTGATGATCATCCATATCAAAATAAATAGTGTTATCTTGTTTTGTAAAACTCCTATATGAATGTTCTAAGATTTACCAAAACGTTCTCCTATGGTTGAGTTGTTTGCAATTTTTCTTCATTTGTTTGTTTTTTTGAGGCAGGGTTTGACTCTGTTGCCCAGGTTGGAGTGCAGTGGCATGAATATAGCTCACTGCAGCCTTGACCTCCTGGGCTTAAGCGATCCTCCCACCTCAGCCTCCTGAGTAGCTGAGGCTGGTTAACTTTTGAATTTCTTGTAGAAACTGGAGTCTTGCCATGTTTCCCAGAATGGTCTCAAGCTCCTACTCTCAAGTGATTCTCCCACCTTGGCCTCCCAAAGTGCTGGGATCATAGGTGTGAGCCACAGTACCTGGCCACAATTTTTAAATATTACAAGCAATGCCATAATAAACATCATGTGTACGTGTTTAAAAATTTTTGTTTGGTGGATATGATAGACACTTAGAAGTAGGAAAACAGGCTCAGAAGGTATATGCGTAACAAAAATGACAAATGGAGACCTTGTGATTAAGGGCAATGAGTTCTCAAAATCAGTAATTCTCAAATTTTTGGTATGGGTGTGTTCCTGTAGGTGTCATGCTCTTTGGAGAAACTTCTTACCTACTGCTGAAGATAATTCTATCATATGAACCCTTTTCCTATCATACCAAATGACATTTGACATAGGCAATACGATAAACAATCATAATTTCACATCCCAAAGAAGCCAACTTGGCCCACCAGGTTCAGCTGCTCCTAAGAATTGACTTGTTCATTTTGTTCTTGACTATCAGCATTTATGAGCAGATAAATAACACCTGTAAATAAATAAGAAAATACTTATCTGCGAAAAAGGTATCTGTTGCTGGATTTTAGAAGTAGAAAAATCTAAGTTTGGCGCATTGCAAAGGGAATCATTTGAGAAAGAGTGCTCTAGATTAAGTTAATGACAACAATAAGAAATGAGTTGTTATATATAATACCACCACTGAAAGACCCACATTAAATTTTTAGCCAGTACCCCTTCCAAAAGATATGATATCCGAAAGGACTGTATAACAAATTTATATCCAGACTGATACATCTTTAAGATTTTCTTAATTATTTATATAGTTCTGAAATTTACTTCCTGCTTCCGAATCAGTTCATTTGAATATACACAAGCTAGTTTGGCTTCTGTTTGAATAAATTCATGTCTTTGGCTGATATTTCTGACTTTTTAAAAAAATTGTCTGAGAAGTAGAATGACTCCTTCCAGACAGGGATCTAAACAATTCTAAAGAAATACTGAATAAACAGAGAGTCGCAGAAGCAGATTACAGTGTGTTTAACAATTCTGAGGTTGTTCCTGGTACAACTTGAGCATAAAGGAAACAGAACTTCAGTCTTAAGGTAAACACTGGCATCTATGAAATGCACACATCTTATCCTCTCTGAATTTAATGCCTTCTCAAAGGGAAGATTCAATGTGTGTTGTAATCTACAGAAGGCTTTGAGATTTAAGGCGTTCAACAGTTCCATAGATCTAGTTCCCCTCTTTCAGCCCCCTTTTACCAGCTTCCTAGATTAGCCCCATTCATTAATTATTCTGGTCATACTTTGAGTAAAAGAGGAGAAAATGCAATGGCAGCCAATCATTTCAGAACTATAGACTTTACAAAAGAGAAAAATGATGGGTATCCCCAATAGGCATGTTTATTTACAATACCCATTACTATAGAATACTTACAAAAATATGCCCTTGGTCTTTTTGTTTTCTAAGCAGGCATATAGTTGATTAAACGCTTTTAAGGATTTTAAATGTTAATACATATGAACATTTCTGTCATCTTTTATCCTATTCATATTTCCACATGATATTTTCAGAGATTTTGACTTGGGGGATCTGAGGTGGGGAAATTCTGATGCAGGGTCATTGACTTAGATAGTACCTTCATTCTCAGATCTCTGATTTCTTATAGAAATCATTCTCCTCATCTGGCCGGTCTTTTAAGACCAGAATCCAGTGATGATCACCAAGAATGAATAAGAGAGAATTGTGTCACTAACTTGCTCTCTTCCCAGTTTTCCTTGGATTTGCACTCTTACTTGGTAATTTGAACCCTATGGCATGGCATTGCATGCCTGAAAACTGACTTTTATGCCTGCATGCTTTTACTAATATTACCTATTTCTGGGCACAATGGTGCATGCTTGTAGTTCAAGCTATTTGGGAGGCTGAAGGGAGCCCAGGAGTTCAAGGCCAACCTGGGCAACGTTGCAAGACCCTGTCTCTTAAAAAAATTACCTATGATTACCCCCCTCCCCCAGCTCATACTGATCCATCTATATAGGCAAAAGCTGGTCTGGGCTTTATTCTGGATTCATTTTGAATTCTAGGTCATGTTCTCCACCACAACCATAGCACCAAGATTAATAGGAATCCTAGCATATCTCTTATATCTCCTTATGAAACCGACTCTATGACCCATTAGCAAATTCCAAAGTTTCCTCATCTATATAGCAGAGTCACTACTGACACTCCTCAGAGATGTGTTGTGAGGATTAAATGAGGTAATATACACAAAGAGCTTAGCATAATTCTATAAACAAGGGTCAATATCCCATAGTTATCTGAGAGGAAAAAAAGCCAGATACAAAACAACTCCTGAAGTTCATTGAGGCAGACTTTCAGTGAAGGCTCATTTGCTCTTCTCTTTCCCCTCCTTGGGTTTTAATTCTTCTTATGTAATATAAAAGTAGGAAAAGGAAGTGACAAAAAGACTAACAGTTCTCAACACTATTACCATCTAATGCTCTCCAGTTTGTAAGATGAATAATGTATATTAAGCATCTACACCAAACAATCTCTGGGAGGCACACAAACTGGTTGGAATCCAGTGTGAGGGTGAAAAAGCAAAGCTACCTTTGGACAGTGTGCGGTTATTGTGGTTAGAATGACATTAGGAATGATGCAATAGACTGGCCTCCCTCCATCGATTTATAAAGGATCCCTTTTGTATTATCTTAATTTACTTTCAGGACCTGGCCCAATATATTGTACATATTCACATGGTTTTGGCTAGCCTCCAGCAGTGCAAGCAGTACAAGACAGGCTGGAGAAGTATTTACCCAACCAGTTAAAAGTCCAGTTTCTGACACACACAGCATCAGCCTGCTGGGCATCCAATTAGATCCCACAAGATCTCTACCCTCCAATGACTTAAGGCCTAAAGTGGTCCAGCACATTCTGGACTCACTGATTAACTCAAACAGTTCTTGTCCTAATTCTCTATTATGACTGTGTTTCTCAGCATCAGAATTACAACTTCTTTGGTAGTCCAAGGCTGGTAACATCTGAAGACCTTTAAATAACCTGTTTGCCTCTGCCTCATTCATTCTCCACCAGGATCTGCAATGTTTATTTTTGGTAAATGTTGATAGTTCTAACATTATAGCATGGGCAGTCTTACCACTTAATCTAATCCAGTTTAAATCTTATAAGTTCTTTTTAAATCATATGTTCTTGAATAATAGAAAAATGACCTGGAAAAGGGCATTTTTGGCAACTGAGATCATATTAGAAGCTGATGTGAACCATTCCATGCTTACGTCCACCAAATAGCTTAATAGTCTATCTAGTGCGTATTGAATATGCTGTTCCTCAACTTTGCGTAATTGTACTTTTAGATCTTGTACCTCTCAAGCTTCTGCAATCAATAATTTTGTGTCTTTCATAAGTTCTACTATCTGGGACAAGGTGAGTAGCACAGATGAGGCAGAGAATGGAGAAAATATTCCAAGGTCTTCTTGGATCAGGAGTAGGTCTATAAGATGCTGCAAGATCAGGGAACATCTTCATTGTATAATATATCCAAAGGCAGTGTTTAAAGGACTGACTATTTATTCAGCACATTGATTTGACAAATAGTTCTGGAGAGTTTATAATATACAGGATGCCATATTGAAAACTGAAGATGAATGAGCAAAACTAGACATAAGTCCTCATCTTGATATATCATAGAGTCAGGAACACATATGTTAATCAACTATAACTTACTCATGTAAATGCAGAATTGTGGTAAGGGCTTCAAAGTAAAGGTATATGGGACAATGGGAATTCAGATCTTCAATTTCTGTCAGACATCTAGTGACAACAGACCACCATCATCACAGACGTTTTATTATCAAAATGCCGTCTTTTCAGTTAGCCCTAACTAGTTACTTCAATGATACTTCTCTTTTGGGTGTTTAAACAGGTTTTTGTTTGTTTGTTGCTTTCTTATTTTTATTTTTTATTTTTTGAGATAGGGTCTCATACTGTTGCCCAGGCTGGAGAGCATTGGTACAATCACTGTAGCCTCGACCTCCTTGACTCAAGCAATCCTCCCACCTCAGCCTCCTGAGTAGCTGGACCACATGTGCACACCACCACACATGGCGAGTTTTTAAATTTTTAAAAAATTTATTATTATTATTATTTTGAGATGGAGTTTCACTCTTGTTACCTAGGCTAGAGTCCAATGATGCAATCTTGGATCACTGCAACCTCTGCCTCCTGTGTTCAAGAGATTCTCCTATCTCAGCCTCCTGAGTAGCTGGGATTACAGGCATCTGCCACCACACCCAGCTAATTTCTGTATTTGTAGTAGAGGCAGAGTTTCACCATGTTGGCTGGGCTGATCTCGAGCTCCTGACCTTGGGTGATCCACCCACCTTGGCCTCCCAAAGTGGTTACAAAGGGATTACAAGTGTGAACCACCACGCCAGGTCTAGTTTTTTAAATTTTTGTAGAGACGAGGTCTCACTATGTTGCCCAGACTGGTCTTGAACTCCTGGACTCAAGCTGTTCTCCGACCTCAGGCCCTTAAGGTGCTGAGATCACAGGTGTGAGTCACTGTGCATAGACTAAACAGGTTTTAATGCATTCACTAAATAGTTTATTTTGTACCATGCTAAGCATGATCTCAGGTAACCATAATTACTTGAGTATTTGTAAGAACATCTTCTATTTTTATGAAGGTGTGTATCTCTTGGTATGACAGGGTTGTGCAATAAAATATTATTGCAGTAGATTGAGGTAGAATGAGGAGAGTCCCAACTTGCAGACCCATTTTGAAAAACTAAAACAAAACTGCATTAATCTGTTCCTGCATTGCTATAAAGAAATGTCTGAGACTGGGTAATTTATAAAGAAAAGAGGTTTAATTGGCTCATGGTTCCACAGGCTATACAGGAAGCATGGTTGAGGAGGCCTTGGGAAACTTTCAATCGTGGCAGAAGGTGAAGGGGATGCTTCCCTTCATGAGATCTCATGAGAACTCACTCAATATCTTGAGAACAGCACCCAGGGGGATGATGTTAAACCATTAGAAACTGCCCCCATGATCCAATCACCTCTCACCAGGCCCCACCTCCAACACTGAGGATTACAATTGAACATGAGATTTGGGTAAAAATATAGATCCAAACCACATCCAAACCCAACTGATTTCTGCCAGAGCAAGTAGATAAACCAAATATCTTCTGCACCAATGCCCACCAGTGTTACCGCTTGACAATAGAATAACTGCTATTACTTTCTTCCTTAGGTTAATTTGTCTAAACCAATAACATCTCTCCCTCCAAGCAAAATATTCTCTTCCTAAATGCTTCCCTACCCCCACACTTCTCCACCTCTTATTGCCCTTGCAGGCATGGAAACTTAAGTTCATGGATTGAATTTCAGTTAGTTACTATTCCAGAAGACAAATGCATTTATTTATTTCCTTGTTTTCCCATTAATTCATTCAACACTTGAGGGCTCATTATACATTTGATATTTTGCCAGTGGCTAAGATTGCAGAAGTAAGACTTAAAACTTCTCTCAAGGATTTCATCATCTTGGTGACACAAACCCTTACAAAATTTTATCAAGCAGCAGGATAGGCCTTAATAAAAATGTGTATAAAGCACAGAGGTGATAGAATAGCAGCAGTAAGTGGAAGTAGGTGTTAGGAATATTTCTTGGTGAAGGAGGAGGAATGTAAATACTGCAGGAAGCCAAATGGTACATTTAGGGAGGGACTTACTAGGCAAAGACACACCAGCATCTGCAAAGACTGAGGCCTAAAATAGCACAATGAACTACGGATGAAGAATTAAGTCCAAGGAACAAGTGCATCAGAAGACACTGGAGAGAAGGAGCCAAGGGCCAAATTATGGGGTGTTAGTTCTATTTGCACGTGACCAGCCCAGAAGTTACTCTGTAAGCAAAAGGGAAACCATGGAAGGGGTTTAAGCAGGAGAGTAAAACATTGACACTTGTATATTCAAAGGATCAGTTTGGTGGCAACTGGAGAATGAACTGGCTACAAACGAGGTCCAGTTAGGCTGCTCTCAGAATCCCAGGCAGGAAACGGTAAGCCTGAACTAAGGCAGTGGACAAAGGAATGCAGAAAGAAGGAACATTTTGGCCGGGCACGGTGGCTCACGCCCGTAATCCCAGCACTTTGGAAGGCCGAGGCGGGTGGATCACGAGGTCAGGAGATCGAGATCATTCTGGCCAACATAGTGAAACCCTGTCTCTACTAAAAATACAAAAATTAGCTGGGCGTGGTGGCGCATGCCTGTAGTCCCAGCTACTAGGGAGGCTGAGATGGAGAATCACTTGAACCCAGCAGGCAGAAGTTGCAGTGAGCCGAGACTGCGCCACTGCACTCCAGCCTGGGTGACAGAGTGAGACCCTGTCTCAAACAAACAAACAAACGAACAAACAAACAAAAAACAACAACAAAAAAGAAGGTACGTTTGAGAAAAGTTTATGGAATCAAGAAAACTTGGCAACTGATTGGATGTGGGAGATGAGGACGAAAGAGAAAACTAAGACTACTCTTGTGTTTGGGAGAAAGGTGGATGTTACTTCTAAAACACAAAAGGTACCTCTGAGAGAACGCTGACAGCCAGAAACCAGGTGTAATTTTCTATCTAATGACTTAATCACTTTCCTTCTACATGATCTTATAGTTGGGTGGACCCATGAGAGACTCTTTACCGCCCAGACCAGCACCTAGTTCAAGTTTTCAACTTGACTGTATACTGGACAGCTTTAAAAAAATACTCATACCTGGATCTGTACCCAATTTATACAGGTGCAATCTAGACATTGGTATTCATTAAGGTCTCAGTGACTGTAAAATGCAGTCTCTGCTCCAGAGGTTTCGCTAAATTTAAAACATCTACTACTTAAATGCTTACACTTCTAATTGACCAAACACCATACCCTTCTCTTACACTAGTAAGCTATAAAATAATTTGAAGTGCAGGTATTTGTGGGCCCTTGGCTCTGAAGGAGACAAATCTTGGCCCTGAGAACCCAGAAAAGATGTGTCCCAGAAGGCCAGGCCTGAACTCTCTGGTCATGCTAGAGTCTCTGAGAACCAGTGCTCTCACCAAACCTGGCTCCACCAGGGGATGCATGGCCTGGTGGGAAAGAGGGTTGAGTCTCGAGGGGAGTGTCATGCCAGGGACATGGATTGAGGACATGGAATGTGAAAGTCTGCTTCTCAGTTGACTCATAAACCTGGCAACCACGCAGCTGAAAGTCTTTCAGACAGCAAGGCGTGTTGGGTTCCTAGTGCCGCTGTAACGAAGTACCCACAATCTGGTTGGCTTAAAACAACGGAAATGTATTCCCTTACAGTTCTGTAGTCTAGAGGTTCAATATCATGGTTTTGGAAATGCCGTGTGTCCTCACCAGGTTCTAGGGATGAATCTTTCTTTGCCTCTTCTCAGCTTCTGGTGATGGCTGGCCAGGAGTGTTCCTTGAAGCCTCATATTCCAGCCTCTGCCTACATCTTCACGTGATCTTTATCATTGGGTATATCTGTGTGTCCAAGTTTCATGCTTCTTCTTATAAGGATACCTTATAAGCCTTAATCCATTATTATCTTATCTTAAGTTAATTACATCAGCAAATACCCTATTTCCAAATATAGTCACATTCAGCGGTACTGGGGGTTAGGACTTGAACATATTCTAGGGAACAAAATTTACCCACAATACAAAAAGACTACTTGTGTTATCTGTTTCCTGGGAGAAATTCCTCCTGCTGCCTCTCACTGACATCTTTACTTTTCAGGTTTTGACCTCAGCTTGCTGACTACATAATTGCCTATCCTGCCATCCCTCAAACCCCCACCAGAACCTCAGTATCTCAGATCAAAAGAGTCACAGATTTTTTTCAGAAGTAAAAATAATATTATAGAGGACATCTGCTGTGTATTTACAATAGATGCATTTTACGAATGGGGAGAGTTCTGGGACTCTTTTCCCCCAAGTCTGTCTACTCAAGAAATGAGTCTCTAACTTTATTCTTATTTTAACTTCTGACCTGAGCATACCACAGATATCTCTGACTCAAATTCTGTCCCCATTGACCACCTCTCTCTCCTTTTCTACTTTGTCTTCTTACTTTTCCTCCTCTTTGGTTGCTTTTCACCAATACACCAGACTCACTTCTGAACTGGCAAAGCTTCTTAAACCCTAAGGTGGGAAGTCTTGGCCCACCTTAAACTCTGACTTAAACCCTGTGTTTTCGATAATGAATGTAAGCAGTGAGTCACAAAGATAAAAATTAAACCATATCTCCTATGGTGACCCTTTATGCTATCAGCTTACCTTTCTGCACAGATATAAAAATGTACCTTAAGGATGTGGATCCATCCCATAATTTCTATTGTCACTTTCCTTGAATCCAGATAGGATCCCTCCAAGCCAATCCCACTTCTTCCTTGATCTGAGGCCCTGTCCTACAGTTGCTGTATAGAATTTGGTTGGAGAACTTGGTACTGACTACATGAAAGACAGTCTTCTATTTTTATATTTGTTCTTTTGCATTAGAAATCCTAAGGGATGGTTTGTTCATGCCTCACTGGGCTCATAACTGAAACACTACTGGGAGATTTCCCCATGTTTACTGACCATTAGATTCACTGCTGTCTATTTCTGGCCCTGAGGTAATTTTTTTCTGTGAACTTGAACAAATAACCTCTATTTTCCTTTCCTTATAAAATGATATACTTATTGCCTACGCATGTGTTTGGGCTTAACAAGGTAGTTACCAAATGATTACATGTGAAGCTGAGTCATAAAACATTTTATGCTTATTTTTATTGGTTGTGCTGCAGTACACTTCAATTCAGAAGCCATTTATTTATTTATTGCTCACCTACAATGTACCTAGCATTGTGCTACATGCTATTGGTAGTCTATAGGCTTGTTAGGAAAATAGTAATGTTCAGTACGTACCTGACTGATCAACATGTAAGATATGGCCCCTGTTTTCAAGTAATCGACAACTTCTGTGGTCAGTAGTACTTTGTATTTTGAGGAAAAAGTAATTAGTTAAACAAAATGTTATCAGACAAGTGTAGGCATTCACAATGGTAAGAGCTAAGAAAAGGAGAAGGGACTGAATATGTATTCAATATTTTAACAACATTATTCAACTTTGTCCTCACCACAAGCTTGTAAGGTATCATCCCCACTGCCAGAAGAAGAAACTGAGGCTCAGAGTGGTTTGGTGACTTCCCCAAGTTTACACCTAGTAAGTGGGGAATGAAAGTTTAATGGCAAATGCATTGAATATATGTCAGTTTAACTGTAAAGTTGGTGTTTTCATTGCTACACTAGTTTGCTAAGGCCAGATGCCAAACCCTAGAGCATGATTCCTTTGTTCAGTCCTCTTTATTGCTGCTGAATTAGAAGTCTTCAGATTCTTCTGCCAATACATGACCTGTCTCTGGGAGGAAGAGCTTAGCGTGCCTACAGTGTGATGGTCCAGCTTCTTAGCTGTCCAGTGAAATCTTCTTTTCTCATTTTACAGACTGCCTTTTGCCTGTGTTATCCACTCCAGTCATGATCTCTATGCTTCTTCTTCCGAAGACTCCCTTCTGGACATCTCTACCTGGAGAGATTTCAAAGCTAGTGCATCACAAATCAAACTCATTATCTTCTCACCATTCCTCCTTTCACTCTAAGTTTGGGGAAACATTGCTTCTTCCCCATCTTCCATATTACCTTCTAGGTCAGTGTCATCATCAGCCAAAGTTGTTCAAGATAGGAACCTCTTCTAGTCCCACAGTCATCAAGTCCCATAGAGTAGGCCTGGATACCTCCTACTCTTGCCCCTTCCATATCACTGCTGTCATCACATTCCAGGCTCTCTGACCTGTCACTTGGAAAATTATAAGAGCATGGGTCTCCCTAGCTGCATTCTCATTCATTCTCCCCCTCTTACTTCACCCCCTCACATCCCTGACACACACATACACACGCACACACACGCATGCACGCTTGGATGGCAGAACACAGCCTGAGTCAACTGCAGTCGGTTTCATCAGCCATTCCCTCTACCCTGACAGCTCTAGACTCCAGTGAAGTCTCTCACTCTTTCTACAAACTGTCTTCGTAGCCTCCAACAAATATTCCTGTTTTTCTCCCAACTAAACTACATATCCTCAGAAAATGAACTTGAGTGTAACTACCTAGTGAAGTCTTCCTTGACTCCTCTTGACTCTTTGAGACAGAGTTAGTTCCATCTTCCTCTGTTTTCTTTCCCACCTCATACACCTCATGCACCTATTAATACTTTTAACATATTATGGCAATTTTTATTGTACTTATGATGCCCCTATAATCTGAGTGCTTCTTAACAGGAGGGCCATTTCATCTGCCACCTCTTTATCATGAAGTATTTTAACTATTCATAAACGTATAGCAAATAACATAATGAACACCAATGGATCCACCTTCTGGTTTTGTCATGTAAAAAGACGTTTTTTAATAACAGAATACTACAGATGGATTGGAGACTTCTATGTACCTTTTCCCATTCCATTTCCTCTCTTGCCAGAAGTATCCACTATCCTGGATGTGCTGTCCCTTCACCCATGTGTGTTTTTACATTTATTACATACATATGTTTCCATAAACAATAATGCAGGTTTTTTTAGAAGTTTTCAAAAATGATAATGATATCATCCTGTGTGTATCCTCCTGCAGTTGAAGTTTTCTTTTTGCTCACTATTGTGTTTTTGGAATTTAGCCACATAGGTAGATGTGGCATTCATTCATTAGTTTTAACCACTACATAGTATTGTTTTCTGAGCATAAGTCTAATTTATCTCTTCTTTCATTGCTTGATAGGCCTTTTCTGATTTTGCATGTCCATGCTTCCTTGGGCAGCTATGAGGGTATACAAGCTCTGGTTGAAAGGTACATCTTTCACCTCAAGACATACTGTCACCTTGTTTCTTGCAGGGATTATAATTATTGATACTCCCACCAGCAGTGTAGAGCATTCCCGTTGCTCACTATTACCCCAATTGCCTAGCAGGAGTCTAGCACACAAGAGATGCATTATACCTCCTAACTGTAACTGAAGGAATGAGTGAAGAGTGCCTGAATTTATAAAAAGTACTTTTACTGAAATCACCAACAATAGGAAGTCTAGACCCATGATACTTAAATGTAAGTTAGTTAAATCAAATTAAGTTAAAGATTCAGTTTCTTAGCTCGTGAGCCACATTTCATGTGCTCAATAGCCTCTTGTGGCTAGTGGCTCCTGGCTGCCACACTGCACAGCACAGATGTAGACCATTTCCACCATGGCAGAAAGTCCCAGTGGACTATGCTGGTCTAGATAACAGACCTTTCTCATTTCCTCCCTTTGGCCTCTTCCCACCTACCTTAATTACTTAGTATTTTCCCGGTACTTTCTAGATGCCTAGATTCCCACCAAGTGTGCTTTCCTTGGCTGGAATTCATAATTCATGGCTCCTCATCTGATTTTCTTTAAAAAATGGTAGTAAAACATACATAACATAAAACTTAACATTTTAACCATTTTAAGTGTACAGTTCAGTGGCATTAAGTACAATCACCTTGTGCAACCATTACTGCCATTCATCTACAGAACATTTTCTTCTTCCAAACTGAAACTCTGTTCCAGTTAAACACTAACTCATCATGCTGCCATCCATCCTCCAACCCCTGACAACTACCATCCAACTTCCTGTCCCTGTGAATATGATTCCTGTGGGTACCTCATATCAGTGGAATCATACAATGTTGTCCTTTTGTATCTGGCTTAGCATAATGTCATCAAGGTTCATCCATGTTGTATCATGCATCAGAATTTCATTCTTTTTAAGGCTGAATAATATTCCATTGTATGTGTACAGCACTCCTCATTGGATTTTATATTTTCTTTTCCTCTCAGGTACAAGCTGGGTGACTACCTAGCCAAATGAATGCAATGCATAGCATTAACAAAGGCTACAGGCTTAACTCAATGGCCCACAGATAATAACATGACAATGTGGAGTGTTGGGCAGAACAATGGGACAGGAATGAAGATTTCTGGGTTCTGGTTCCCAGACTGCTGGGCTACAGTGGGTGGCCTTCCAAAGTTCCCTTAACTTTCAAGCATCAGTTTCCTTATCTAATAAAATAAATAAATAAATAAATAATTAAAAAAGCCTTTCTGTTATTCTAAAATACTGTGGTTTTTGGAGGACTCTTCAGTGCATTGACTCAAAGTCAATAAGGAAAGTGGATATGAAGGCATTACAGCAAAATGAGTAAGGAAAATATTTTAGGAAAGAGTGGTCTCTAAAACTTTCCAATTCTATATATACACAAAAAAAGAGGCAGCTTACACTGTGAGTAAAGCCATATGCATTAGACATTTCTATGCCTAATGTCTCCCCATGTAGAGTCAAGGGCAGGGTCTTGGAAAATTCTTATCTATTTTACTTAATTTTCAACTTTCTGTTAGGCCTCTGGGATATTCTAAATCTTCTTTGATTTTGTTCATTTTTGTTTTTCAAACTTAGTTTCATAGAATATTTCAAAATAGGAACTAAATTCAACATTTTCATATTGATTATTGATTCTTTTTATATTATTATTATTCTCTAGTTTATTTCCTTCTACATTTTCCATTTATAAATGATTCTCTAATCTTTACCCTGTTGAGATGCATTTGTTTCCAAGTACAAATAAGAATTGCCCCAGAAGATAAACAGTAGAGATGTGGACAAAAAGGGCAGATATTGATTATACTCCTCCTACTGTAATCTGGCTGGGGAATGACATGGAAGAGTGGGAAAGAACTCTGATGACCCCATATTCCCACTCTTTCTGGATTTCATCCCCAGTCTTTATATTTACCTGTATTACATTGTTGTGTTTCTGACTACTCCTTACATGGATTCTAGGCAAAATAAACTGAGACATATACTTTGTATTATGACCACATTTTATGTATGTGCTTTGAGGATTTAGCCAGGTGCATGCATATGGCCCTAATTCATTAATTTTAACTGCTGCATGGTGTTATGTTTTATGAACATACAGCAATTTATTTATTTGTTCTTCCTTGATGGTTAGGCTGTTTTCAATTTGTCATTGTATATTTCTCCATGAACACATATGAGGGTGCTCTCAAAACCTTACTGCTTGACCCAGGTTTAGGAAATTTGCTAGCTGTGTGTTTTGGAACAAAATTTCTATGAACTCCAAAGAGTTCATTCACTCAACAGATAAAAGCAGAGTATCTATAGTGTACAGAGATAAGGAAAAGCAAAGATAAAATCCCCGTTCTCAAGAAAGGACCACTGGAATGGGATAATGATCAAATAATAGAACAAAGAAATATAACATTACAAGAGTAATAAATAATTTGAAGGAAAGGTCCATTATCCTGTAAGAGCATAGAACAAGGAGAACCTGCTTGACTTAGGGTATCAGTGTTGGTTTTCCCATAGTCATGTTTGGTCTGAAAGGGGAAAGAGGAATGAGTAAGACTTGGTCTGGTAAGAAATATGAGGTCTGGGCTGGGGTGGGAAAGCCTCAGAAGCAGAGGGAACAGCAAGCAGACAGGCCTTGGGCTGGAGGAGGAAGTAGATGATTTAGAGAAAAGGCCCATGTGGCTGGAACAAAGAGTGACAGAAAGGAAGATGTGAGAAAAACTCAAAAACTAGAACTAGATGGGATAGAGAACACAGGACATTTGACTTACGCCCTAAAATGAGGGAATGCCATGAGCTGGTTTTAAGCTAGGAAGATATACTACCTGATTTGGGTTTCAAAACAACAAACTCACTGGCTCTTGTATGGTGAGGCTTTTGTGGGGATCTCTGTTCCAGTTTATGCTGAATCCATGTGGCTGAAGCTAAACCTCTTCTAGTCACTGGCAGGACTCACCCATTCCCTTGAAGAATGATCTGAAATGAGGGAATGCTTTTAAGTAGGAACATTACCTTTTATGGCAGGATGCACAGCAGAGAGAGAAGAGGGTTGATATCATCCATAAAGTGGTGAAAATCTTTAGCCAAAGAGAGGTCAAAGTAAGGAAGAGTCTGTTCGCAGAAGAGAAAAAGGGTGGAGAGAGAGGAAGTAGAAGCTGAGAGCCTAGCTCCACGAGAAGCCTTTTGGTCATGCCAGTGAGTACGGAGATCAGACTATCAGGATAAACCAGGCAAAACACAGGGATAAGGCAGTAGCGGAGACTTCAGTTAAAATCTGGAGGGAAAACATAGCTCTCTAGGCTGTCCAAAGTGGACCAAATAGCCCACAAATTGCACAACACAGCAACTAAAATCCTATAGTCTCTGGGAGGCCTGAGTGTCCCTACACTCAGCCCATAATTAATCCTCCTCCTTCTCAGAAAATCAAAGTCATGATCTGTGACTTGTGGTACCAACATTGTCATGGCTCCTGCTGAGTAACTCACGGGCACCACTCCATGCTCCCCAGGCTCCAGCCTCTGTCTCAGCTCGAAAAACACACTTGATAACACTATCACGACTCTTGAAGAACCAACTTTTACTTCCCCTATTATTTAACAATGTGTTTTCCCTTCTCATGCTTTGAGTAGATGTTTAGTTTCTAAGACAAGGGGAAAAAAGAATTCTGAGTTTCAGTTTGCGGTGGGGAAATGCTTTATAATCAAGTGGGAGGGAAGAACTTTTCTGGAAAACAATGATTTTTATTTGGCTGTTTCAAAAAGTATGTATTACCATAAGAAAGAATTAGATGCTAACAAAAATACAGTCTCAGAGAAGAGCCTGATTGAAGCATAATTGATTATGTTGGACAATTACAAATGCCCTTATTAAATAATTGCATGTAAACCACATGATAGTTTTATAACTGATTTATAAAAACAAAATTGTAAAAGTTTAAGTGACATAATTGTTCTCAGTATCACTACAATTTTCAAATGAAGCAATTTAGCCTTAGAAGCAATTTTACTTTTCATTGTGATGTTATTTTGGTGTCAGGCTGCAAGCTTTTGTTCCACTCCGGAGTTCTAGGAATGATGATTAACCCTTCTCTCTCTTTGGCTGAGACAATGGTACATTTTTCGAATGTACTAGTCTGTCACATTTTGCTGCAGACTCAGCAGGTTCTGAAAAGAATGGTTTTCAGGCCTCCACTTATTTATATGGTTTCTATTTAATGAGAATGCAGTAGTTTCTGTAGGGGTGTGGGTAATGAAAATCTTTCTTAGATTGGGTATATATGTGAACTCAGAATAAAAATGGTACATAAAAATGGTACAAACAATATCCTCTTGTGTTTGAGGGTATTGATAAATAATGTTAAGACTTTGCACAGTTTTCTTTCAAAATTGCATCCACACTGGAAACAATGTGGCAAATGGCCTGGTATCTCAGGCACATCTCCATAGAATGTTAATCAAAGGTCTATACTTTGAGGTAGACGAATAAAGGCTCTTCGAACATTCAGTGGATAAAAGCCAAAACCATTAACATTCCTATATTTAGTTTCTGTGAATTAAATGGTTTTATGCAACTACTGTCTCTATATCACACACAAAACTCGCAAGGCATGTTTTACACTGGTAATAAGAGCTAAACCTGCTGTATTTCATTTCAGTCTTGCTGATAGCATTTATCAGCAAAATCTGGCTAAAAACACAATATGCAACTTAAACCTGATCATAACTAGGCTGCAGAGGAAGAAAGTGGGGGATTATCTGGAGACTGGGAGCACAAATATAAGATTGTATTGTCATTGTGTGCTATAGGCCTTTTGGCAAACTGTAGTGTAAGCCCCAGCTGACAGGCCTTTTCACAACTGACAGAGGAAAATATGAAACTTAAATTCTTCATGACAGATAAATCTGCCGAATGAAAGGAAGACCAATAGGATAACAGTGGGACAAAAAATATTGCTTCTGGGTAACTCCCTTAAATCTACCTCTTTTGTAAATATACAAAATAGGCATTCAATGAATATCTTCTAAACTCCTACCTATCAACTTTGCTAAGCAAGCTGTTAAATTGGAATGATAAAATAAGCATCTTTTCTTCAGCAGATGAATACAAAGTCTTACAAAACAGGGGTGGCAGATTAAATTTAATATGTGGGTATGAAAGACGTTTCCTGGATGACTATCAACTGGAGTGGATTTCTTGAACCAAGTTGACATGTTACTATTGTAGAGGGCTTATTAATTGAGATATTAAATGTACCTAATCCATCATGATTGGGATCTTTGTCAAATTAAAAAAAAATATGACTATAAGTAATTGCTCTTTTCTGTCAGTGGGCCTAAGTCCCTGAAATGTAACCAGATCTTGTTTCTTAGGATTAGCATCATTGGCCTTTCCACTGCCGATACATACCTTTTACCCTTGTCCAAGGCACCAGGGCCTCCAGGGGTCTAGGGTTCTTTGCTTTTCCCCTGCTGGTTTGGCATTGGCATTTTTTTCATCCTGGGAACATTTCACTCTCGTTGCCTCTACCAATTCTATCCAATTCCAGTGACAGCCTATGGAAAACTACCTCAAACTATGAGAGGCCAGACTGAACTGAAAAAGTAAAGTTTCTTGTTGTCTAATGTTTTTTTAAAAGACTCTTCTATTTACTATTAACCTCCCTGCTCTTTTGGCATCTCCTGGAGCAGCATACTTCTGCGGGAAAAGGAGGGATTCGTATGGGCTCCTTAAACAGGCTGCCTCTTTTATTTGTGAATGGCTGGACTGCCTTGGCAAGCCCCAGGTCAAGTTGATAGACACTGACTTGTTGATAAAGCAAATTTCAGGACCCAAGAGCAGATCTGCCTTGAACTGTCACTTTCCCTGGTTGCCATGGCAATTCCTGGCTAATCTCCAGCGCAAAAATCAAAATGAGAAAGAGAAAGAGAGAGAGAGAGAATGAGAATGAATGGGAGGAAGGAAAGATGAAACAGATAAGAGTTATTGGGGTCGTTTTTTTTGTTTTGTTTTGTTTTCTGAGACTTCATGTTCCCACCAGTGTGGGTTCTTTCCCCAGCCAGCCAGTCCCAGAATGTTTGGCGGCAGGACAAGGCCAGAGTCTCAGGCCATGGGAATCTCTGACCAAGTTGCAGGGAGGAAGAAGAAAGGCAGTTAGAGTTAGAGACTATGAAAAGGAGGTGGAGGAGGAGGGGAGCCAGTCTGGAGTCTGAGAGAAGAATCCAGGCGCCACGGTGTAACAGCTGCCTCAGGTATGCTAGCCAGTTTCAGCTCGTTCCCAGCTCTTTCTGGCAAGCCCCAGGCTCAGGCGTGTGTGCACACGCGCGCGCACACGCACACACACGCACATACACATACGTGCGCCCGTACATGCACGATTGAGTTGTATCTGTAGGGAAGAAGTTGCTAGGCTGTCCGCAATAGTGTCTTTCAGATATTTGCTGAAGAGTTGGGTTTGCTGGGCACCACTTTTCATAATTGTGGTGAAATTGCCTAAGACCTTGGTAAATAACAAAATCTACTCAAATACAAAGGGATTTAACTTACTCTAAAGATTATTCTGTTTTGTCTGCTGGATTAAAATTGCTTCCAAAGTTATTAGAGAAACTTAACATTAGCACTTGCCTTTCTATAAAGAAACAAACCACACACACACAAAGGTGGAGCATTATACGGTAATTATCCAAAGTACTACCGCTTGGAATAATAAGGATGCTGTGTGTTTACATAGCATCTTTCTTTTCCAAATAAATTGAATAGCTACACCATCCGCATCCCATTATCCCTATAAACAGTCTTCTATGAGCCATGCGGGTGGCAAGGAAGATTATCTACATTACATAGGAGGAGTGACTGAAGCACAGAGAGGCTTTCAAGATCACACAGTAAGGAAACAGCAATTCTAGATTTATTATGTAAAACACTAACTTGCAAGAGTTTTGCTGTTTAAATAAAATATATATTCTTTTCCATCTTGATTCTGTAAAAGCAATTTTCAAAGAGTTGTTCCTCTTTAGGGACTCTTCCCTGACACCTTCCTCGTGTATAGTTTTTGCCTTAGCACTTATCAGTGTCTTGTAATACTTCATTGATTTGCCTGCCTTTTCCCTGAGATTATACTCTTCTTGAGGGCTGGGATTCACTCATCTTTCTGTCTCCAGTGCTTGCAACATGGTTGACGCTTCTTAAATGTCTGTTGCTTGAATGAATGAAAGAAAAAAGAATGAATGAATTTTTGGATAGTCTTCCAAGAAGAATTTCTGATGAAGTAACAAGAAGTGCAAATTTGGACTTTAAATATGTCTTACCTCATTTTATCTTTGCTGTGACAAATATGTCCCCCTTACAAACCATCTTTTAAGAATCCAGTGAATATATTTAGAGCTAATTCTTTCCCTGCCTGGGATGTTGGGTCTATTGTTTGGAACAATAAACTTTAACTTGTGGAAATACTAGGGCTCCAGGTAGTCTTTTGTAATTGTTTTCCTCATAGCCTTCTTTATATATGGGAAAGCATTTAGGTGTGGAGGTTTTTGGAAGTGTTAATATATGGTTATTATGCTGTACCCAAAACCCTTTCCTGTATGCATTGAATCTTAAAGCCAGACTATTATTTGTAGGGAGGAGGTGTAGACCCCAAAATAACAATAGGAACAATGGTTGCTCTTCAAGGAGACTACAAATTTAACTCTCTTTTATACATTTTTCAGTGATCAATACAAAAAAAGGCAAGGTAATATATGTTAATCTTTACTAGATGTACTTTATGTATCCCCTTACGTTGGAAGCCTAGCAGGAGTAGAATGTCACAACAGACATTTACTGAAATACCTGGGGAGATGTAACAAAAAGTGTTAGAGGAAAATGGTCTTTCAACTAAATTACCTAATATATTTGCTAATGGTATCTGATTTAAAAGCCATAAAAATACCAAGTTAAAAGCACATTAGAAGATGTGTTATATTTATAAGTGTTTGTCACCTTGGCAACAAAAGCTATATTCCAAATCTAACACTAGCTATGATGGGCCAAGACCTTTTAAAATTGGTAAATACTTCTTTATGGCAATGATCTGCTTTCAGCTACTGAACATGAGAACTAGAAAAGGCAAGTTCTTCATTGCTTAGCAATTTTTTTTTTTTTTTTGCCAGCTTTCCACTATGGATAAGCTTTTTTTTTTGTTAGTTACTATGGTTTATGCTTAATGAGAAATATAATGCATTTTCAAATAAAGCATCAGTCTTAATTATTCCCTCTTACACTGAGAAATCTAGGTATAATAGTAGATTCCTAAAGATAGCATTTATTTATCAACCCACACTTCAATCTATCAACCATCGCACTAATCTTGGTTCATGGATGAAATACTACAGGTGTATGCTACAAAATCAACTGTATGCTACAAATATCTATCCTCCTAAGGATCTAGATGGAATATGTTCAGTTTAATAGGAGGTCATACATAAGGAAAGTTTTCACATACTTTTACCTCCCCAGTGAGCTGCACGAGCACTGAAAGTTATCTTTCACTATGTCACTACAATTCTGCTCATGCTGTTACATCCAGTAAAGATGAACAGTTTGGTGGTGGAAACTCATGCTTGAAAAGGTAGATTTTAGGTGGACCTCAAAGAGGTTTGGATTTGGACTCTTACTGTTCTTTCTTCATTTTCTAAGCTCCAATCTGATTTTTCAAATTCTATAAAAAATGCTTGGGTCATGTACCAGTCAAAGATTATAATTCCAAGAGTCTAACTAGATTCCCATGTGGTTGAACCAATTTTCAGAAGTAAACCATGGAAAAGGTCTGGGTAAACACACATTCTCTGTGGGCTGTGGCTGTTCACTGGGCGCCTAGACAAGTTGTCTCTGCAGCCAGCTTGGGAAAACCCAAGCCCAACTCGTGATCTGTAATCATGCTCAGCAGGTTCTCAGATACAGGGGCAACTTGAAGGGCCTAAGATCATCATTTCCAAGGAACCTTCTCACACAAGGAAAGTATGTCTCTCTTTTACCTAAAAAAATCAACAAAAATTCCCTACCACACCAGGCCACACTAAAAGTTGCCACAAAGTACATCTTAGCTTCCATTATACTTTCCCAGAAATAAAGTTTTCTTAGTGAATATTAAAAATAAGGTTCAGTCTATGAGACAGGGAAATTAATGGTATACAAGGAGAATGTTCTAGAAGAGTACAGGATAAGCCTCTGCCCAGAACTAATAAATTAAGGTAGTAGCTTTGAATTCAAATATAAACTATGTGAACAAGGCTGGCATCATGTATTCAAACATAGTTAAACCAGATTTACTTTCCATTGACTGAAGGCAAAGAATCACATGAATTGACATATATTCTAGTACTTAAACACACAGTTTTCATGTGATTGATAAATGCAACTTACCTCTTAAGAATGTTCTAGTTACATCATGTTACCACTCAGTCCTTTGTTTAACTCCTAATTAATCAATTACCCAGTCACAATCTGTTGGAAATGTTTTTAAATGCTGTTTATTTTTGTCTCAATATGACTTTTATTTTATTTTATCTTATTTTGAGATGGAGTCTCACTCTGTCGCCCAAGCTGGAGTGTAGTGGCATGATCTCAGCTCACTGCAATCTCAGCCACTCTGGTTCAAACAATTCTCCTGCCTCAGCCTTCCAAGTAGCTGGGATTACAGGCACCTGCCACTGTGCTTGACTAATTTTTGTAGTTTTAGTAGAGTTGGGGTTTCATCATCTTGACCAGGATGGTCTTGAACTCCTGACCTTGTGATCCACCTGCCTCGGCCTCCCAAAGTACTGAGATTACAGGTGTGAAGCACTGCACCCGGCCTCAATATGACTTTTAAATAGCATAGATGGAAAATTACAGCATCATGTTTAAAAATCATTATATACTATATTACTTAAAGTATTAACTCCATAATGTCATTTCATTATCCAGAAAATGCAAGCAAAAACCTAACTGTAGCCTGAATTTCACCATGTATAAAGACATAGGGTACTTCGTAAAAACTACTTTGAGTGAAAAATAAAACGCGCAGCATCAATAAATTGTTTTTCTAAGAGAATGAAGGACTCATGGGGAAAGAGATTGATTATTTTTTTCAACTTTATATCTTCTGCATAGGAGGCAAGTAACAAATATTTGTAGAAATTGAAAGTAAATTTCAGTAAGTCTAGACAAAGATATGGAGCCACAATAACATAATTAAAGGCAGAAAGTGAGAATTAGCATGGCAGGAACTTTCAGCAGACTTGCCTTGTTGAGTGAAAGTTGTAGGTTTAGAGGTAGGAAATGTGGTTAGGTCAGGTGGGGCCAGCTGTAGACCAGGAAAGGAAGCTAACATTTGCTGAGTCCCAGGTCTTGCACAGAGGTTCCCTGAGGTCACTCCTCATGACAATATGGTGAAGTAGGTGTGATTATCCTTACTTACAGATTGAATAGAGTCTCAGAAAGTTTACATGACTGACTCAGTGGCTTTCTGCAAATATGTGGCAAACATGAGACATAATCCAATGTTGTTTTAAACACACTATACTCTATTAAAAACCAGGAAGAGAGATGTAGAGATTAACTTACATGGAAAGCAACAACATATAAACCAAGTCTAGAGAGCTGGAATGTAAATAAACAATTTAAAAACACAAATGGCCTAATATGACCCCTAACGGTTTTGGGATTTTTCCATGTGTAAAATGAGCAATATCATCACAAAATTATGTTCTTATTCTGAATAGGACCAACTGATTAATTTTCAGGTACAAATTTCAAAGTGGTACCGATTAAGACTTCGTCGTTTAGGATATTACTGTTCATCATTCCAGAAAACCCTAGGTCCAATTTGGAAAACATAAAATATTCTAAAAGCAGATCTAGTGCAGGAATTTAGACATTGTCTTTTATTGGAGACCTGACAAATCTGCCACTATATTCTTCCCTTTGTGGTTTATATGCTGCTTCCCCATATACGATACTAGCATCCTATTCAGAAGCTGATTGTTGTGTTCTGGTTTATGTTTCATACAGCAAAAGCCTTGAGCCATTTCTAAGAGAGGATAATAATGACAAATTTGAAAATTTCTCCCCAAGAAGGGAGGCTGTGGTTAAAATAAGAAATGGCATCTAAGCAACTACCATTAAAGGCATCTTAATTTTCTGTTGACAAACACGAATTCCCAAATGATTTGCAGGGAGGTTTCAGGGCTCACTGCCATAAAGCCTGTCTAGGACAATGTTTTCTGGTTCTCCAGAAGTGCTAATGAAATCTTCATTCTTCCACTGATTACTTTCAGTGGGAGTCTTTATGTCTTAAAAACCACCGCACTCTTTAGGTTGATGGTTCCCCAGCTACTCTCACATTCTTACAGAGTCCCTTGACCCCCTCACTTGGACCAGGCTCTCCTAATCTCAAACACCAGTGTAGACAATATAGACCTGAGACAGGAGTGCTGGAAGGAGCTCTGTGCTTTAAGGAGCATTGACTCCACACGTAGCACATCCATTCTTTCAGCAGAAGCAGCCTTATTATTAGGCCCCATTTCTTCAGACTGGAATTTTACCTTGCTCAAGAGGCTTAATCTCCACCAACTTGACTTTAGTGAACATATTTTTTGTCTTAGGTGCCATCTGTCACTTTAGCTTTCTTGAGCATTGTAGGCTTGTAGTTATCAGATAGATATGTAGTCACTCTTAAGAGTGACGCTCGATCATATTCTTCTTAATTTGTCCTTCCTGGACCCCTGTTATAGTCAAGGTTTGTAACTGTCCTCGTGCTTAATGCCTGCCTTTCTGCCTCTCTGGGTTTTCAGTTTTGTTTTGCCAGGCTTCTTTATACAATTTGTATCATTTTATACAATACCCTCATTTTACGAGCAAGAAAATAAAAATATAAGAAAGCTGGGAGATTTACCCAAGGCTTCAATGCTAATTACTGGACTTCAGGTCTACTAACTTTAAAGACTATATACTTTTACATAGTTGGGCTAAGGTTATTAGATGCCTCTGTTAAAGAGATTTTTCCCTGGGGTGGTGCAGGGAAGGGAGCAATGTCCTGAATACACCTGTTTTATTCTTAGCTGTGCAGATAACACAAGTCTTCTGGCCTGGAGGTGTTCATAACAGAGCTGTGTCATACATAAATGCAATAGGCATCATTTTTTTTGTTACTCTCCAGTGACATAACTTTTATTTTAAATATATTTTATTTACCCTTATTTGGGGGAAGTTCTCCAAGTTAATGGACACTCTTGTTTCTCTAATATATCCTTGACATGTATCTGGCAACTTTGGGCAGTTAAGCACCATCCTTCTATTATAATCAACTAGAAATTACATTGCTTTACGAAGAATCTTAACAAAAATCTCTCTCCCTTTTCCATGATATCGGTCTGTTTTCTTTTCCTTCTCTTCTCTTGAATGTTTCTCTCTCTCTCTCTCTCTTTTGTTGTCTCTCTCTATAAAAAAGCCAATCTGCCAGAAGTTTTTAGGTATCAGGTTTATTGAGGAACGATTTACATACAACAAAATGCGTTCCTTCCTACTCCTAGGTATAGTGTTGCATTTGACTGGTCCGTTTTGTGGTTCCAGGTTAGCCTTTTTCACATTGTCCTATAAATGGAATCATACAGTGTACGAATCTTTCCATCTGACTTCTTTCACTCAGGATACTGTGTTTGAGGCTTATCTATGTCGTTCCACATGTGAGTTCCCTGATATGAGTAGAGTTCCTTGTGTGAATATGCCACCATTTATTTAACCATTGATGGACATTTGAGTTGTTTCCAGTTTTTTGAATTTGTGAATAAAGTGGCTATAAATATTTGTATTGAAAAACAGATATTATTTGCCTTTATTTGAATTTTTATCTACTATGTCAAGAAATACTTGAGAGAGAAAATTGTCCCCCAACTTTCAAAATAGGTTAAAATAAAAAGCAAAATACCTGTCCCTTTTCAAGAATATTAGCCTGTAAGTGGTTTTCTTTACAAAGTTTTAAGAAACACTTTTTTTTAGAACATGAATCATTCTGTTTTCAAACTGTTATTATGATAGACCTCTATTTTAATAAGATAGTTTCTTTTCCTACAGTATGAAAAGTGAGAAACTGATTTGCATTTCAAACACTTGTTTTTTCGCTATTCTGGTCTATGAATTCTAGCTGAGACTCTGCCCATCTTTACTTCTCCACCTCTGTGTCTTACACCTTGTAACATGTAACAGTCCTTTCCAAGGAAACATTTTTTTTCCCATCAATTTCTTTCCTAGGCCCTTAAAACGTCAATAGAGCCTTTTGCCAATCCATTTTACTTTAAGACATCTTATATTACATTAAAATACAATTAATTCCTGGGGATTTAAAAAATCAATAGTTATTTTGGTGTTTTAAATGTCCACAGGCATGAAAACTAGAGCTTCCCTGTGCTCTACAAGGGTTTTTATCAAACAGAATTTATAATAAGCTCAGCAATAACGCCCTATTGCTGAGTATTATCTGATGGAACATAGAACTAAGTGACAGTGAGATCTGAAATAATGACAGTCTGTTGAGTTTCATGTTTCCCACCCTTCTGCCTTCTTTAGGAATGGTAGCAGGTCTTTTGCTGAGGCACTTACCTGGCCACCCACACATACAGGCCTGGTCTACACACCGTATCTTAGTCCTTAACTGTGTTCCAGTACATCCCAGTCATTCAGATGTGACTCTGCTGGCCCATGTGGAGTACCTGGAAGGGCGGATCTCTGAGACACCTGACTTTTTTATCTGACTAGACCTCTGAGTATTTCAGGAACCAACTACAGTCAAAGTCAATGGTGCTTTTTTATTTTTTTGTCTTTTTAAAGAATTTCCTACCCAGCCCTGCTCAGAAACCTTAAAGATATTTTACTGTTTTGTCTTCTCAAGATATTAAAATTTTGAAGTTTTGCCATTGATGGCCAAATCACTAAACCGTTTAGAATGGTGTGTATATGTGTGTGTGAATAAAGTAGGGCTTTTTTCCCCCTAGAAGGATAACTAGTTTTCTCAGCATATTGAAGTAATTCGTTCACTCTTCCTCTTCTGATCCTTACTGCCAGACTTGCTATATACAAAATTTCCATATTGTGTGAGTCTCTTCTTGGACGCTCTATTCTTTTCTGTTGGTTTCCTAAATGTGCTAATATCATTTTACCTTATTTATCATTACTTTAGAATAAATCGACATCTAGTAAAGTATGTCTCCTCATCTGGTTCTACTATCTCTTCTGTCATACTTGGCTATTCCTAATTCATTTTTCTTGCAAACGTATTTTAGAATCAGCTTTTCAATGTCAAGAAAACTGTCTGCTGTAACTATTTAATAGCAGACAAAAATACAAGAAAATTTCGTCAACTACTTTATAAAATTCAAATTGTTTTGTAACCCATCACTTATCTATGTCTTACAAATTTTATAGCTCCTGTAGTCTTGACTACCTAACAATATATCTGTTGTTGATGATACAGAAGAAATTCAAGCACAAAATTATTTGACCACTCTTGTACTATATTGCTTTTATTTGCATATTTCTAACTGTCTCATATATCCTTTTCTAGATCATTTATAAATTTGTATCAGTTACAGTTCTATATTAGTCAGGATTCAGTGCAAAAAAGAGACCACTTTAGGTATTATTAGCAGGAAAAAAAATTTTTTTTTTTTAACTTTTGTTTTCTTTGAGGCAGAGTTTCACTCTGTGGCCCAGGCTGGAGTGCAGTGGCATGATCTCAGCTCACGGCAATCTCCACCTCCCAGAAGCAATTCTCCTGCCTCAGCCTCCCAGGTAGCTAGGATTACAGGTGTGCACCACACCTGGCTAATTTTTATATTTTTAGTAGAGATGGGGTTTCACCATGTTGGCCAGGCTGGTTTCAAACTCCTGCCCTCAAGTGATCCACCGCCTTGGCCTCCCAAAGTTCTGGGGTTATAGGCATGAGCCACCGTGCTGGGCCATTAGCAGGAAGAATTTAATACAGAGAATGAGTACTTATGAAATCATTAGATGTGTTAAATGATCAGGCTGTAGTCTGGGTCTCTAAAAGTGATTGCCAAATGATACAGAACCCATCTACCAGCTACCACCACTGAGGCACTAGGAGAGCTATGCCTGGGTGAAGAACCTGCCACCTCTCTGCTGCCACTGCTTCTGGGTACCAAAGGAGGTATAATGCAGGGATTAGGAATCAAATCAAGTAATCTTAATGAGTAAAGCCTGCCACAAGTGCTTTTACTCATCACCAAGGAAGGCTTAGTGTGGACACTGGGACATTGCTGCAGAGAAATCTCAGGTTTTCACAGCCACGTTTATCAGCAGACACAGCCAAAAAGGGACAGGAAAATGGCCTCGCCTCACTTCAGGCTTCTAAATCTTATACTGATGTGTTGAATTGATGGAACTTAATTTGCATCTAGAACCCTAAGTGCCAGGAAATATGAGAAATGAGGATGTTGGCTTCCAAGTTGCCCAAGTTGCCCATAGCCCATCCACATTATCCAGCATGTTTTTTTGTTTTGTTTTTGTTTTTTGTTTTTTTGCTTGCAAGCAACTGAAGTTTACCACGTTCGACATAAGCAAAAAAGCAATTTATTGGCTGGGTGCGGTGGCTCACGCCTGTAATCCCAGCACTTTGGGAGGCCGAGGCAGGCAGATCACAAGGTCAAGAGATCGAGACTATCCCGGCCAACATGGTGAAACCCTGTCTCTACTAAAAGTACAAAAATTAGCTGGGCATGGTGGCCCGTGCCAGTAGTCCTGGCTGCTCAGGAGGCTGAGGCAGGAGAACTGCTGGAACCCAGGAGGTGGAGGTTGCAGTGAGCTGAGATTGCACCACTGCACTCCAGCCTGGCAACAGAGAGAGATGCCGAAAAAAAAATTAGCAATTTATTGGAAAGAGAGAGCAGTTACATAGCCAAAGAGGGAACATTCAAGTCATAGAAAAGGTGGAAAGCAAGGTGGGTCTGAGAACTTAGGTAATGGAACCTAAGAACTGTCTCTGTCTCTCTGTCTCTCTCTCTCTCTCTGTCTCTCTCTCTCTCTCATTCTCTACCATTGTATGGCTCAGCTCTAACTGCTTCATGTTTGTTCACAGGATTCCATCCCTGGGTGGTCACCACTTAAGATACAAATTTCTAGGAGGAAGAATCTCATTGCCTCAGGGTCAAATGATCGCTTCAGTGGTGGTGATAGTGGCAGGAAGGTAGACTCCCAGTTGACAATTTCCTCAGAATCTCCTACAGTCCAGAAGTAGCTATTGTACAAAAAGAGAAAGAAAGAAAGACAAAAGAAAGAAAGAAGTGAAGAAAGAAAAAAGTAAAAGAAAGAGGAAAGAAAGAAAAAGAAGACAAATAAGAAAAAAACAAGAAAGAAAGAAAGGAGGGACGAAAAAGGAAAGAAAGGAAGGAAGGAAGGAAGGAAGGGTGAGTGAGCACTGGGCAGACAAAATATACCAGTTGTCTCTTCCAGTGAGCCAGTCTGATAAGTGACATTGCCTCAAAGTCATATACCTGTTGAAATAGATTCTTATACCACAAAACTTTTGTAAAACACATTGAGGGTTTACATTGAAAATGTAAATGTAAAAGTCAAAATTGTGACTTAAATATTTTAGTGTTGATCTTTTAGTTATATAGGTAAGTTTTGCTACATGTTTGAAATATTTCATTTTGCAGATATAGAAAATGAGATCCCTCAAGTAGCATAAAGGGTTTCCTTTGCATGAAGTCACACAAATAGGTATAGAACCAGATATAGAGGCCACTCTTCTGGCAATGTTCCTATACATGCCGTAATGGTTAAAGTGCTCTTTGTCTTTAACTGGCTTTGTTATATAGGAGGTATATTTTGGGTTCTCATCCATATATAGCACTTATGCACAGTACATTTCAGAGAGCAACCTGACTTACACCTACCTGCCTTATCTCATGTTCGCATCTGTAAGGCCCCTGAGCTGTCACGGTGACAGCATGATTCAAAATTAATGACACATGGAAATTCACAGGCCCCCAGAAAAGAAATTTTCTCCCACACTGCTCAGGAAATTAAAAAAAAAAAAAAACAAAAAAAACCTTCATGCCAATATACTGAAAAGAAACTTGCTGCCAATGATGGGACTGCGACCCACTACGAAATGTGCACTGTAGAGTTACCATGTCACCGGCAAGAATCTTCCCAAATAAATTATAATGAAGCCCCCAGCTGCAGAAACAACCACATCTTGAAGGGTTGAAACCATTACCGATATCAATTTCTCATTTACTTGGCTGTGAGTTGGGGAATAACTGAAGGGGATTGTTCGTCTCTGGGTGTCTCAGTCTCTTGCCTGTCTTTCTCACTCTATTCTCCCTTCTTCTCTCTCCCCGTCATGATGGAGTGACTGCTCAGTTCTTTTTGCTAGTAATATCATGCACGCTCTCACTAGGGTGTCATGGTTCTCTTTCCTACTAACTCCGAGGGGAAAGTAGGAGGGATGAGCACCTGAGGAGCTTGTGAAGTGGAGTTTGCCCTCTTGCACCTCTGTGTTTGCCCTAAGAAGAACATACCCCAGGTAGCTGCCTGGTCTGAGGAAGATGGGGAACAGAACCTCCTGGCTGACCTGCAGACCTGCATCTTGAGGCAAAGCCCAGTAGATCCCAGTCAGCCCAGGGTAACTGACCTCTAGCTAGACTTCATATCATACATATGTATGAGGAGCCTCCCAGAGATCCATAGAGCTAACCCATAGATGCGTGATAAATGCATGCTTCTTATTGTATGCTGCTGAGAGCTTGTGATTGTTGTTTGGTGTTACTGCAGCAGTGGCTAAGCAATTCACTCTTAATTCTCCTTCTCCTCTTTCCCCTTGTCTTTTGCTCCATCATCCTCATCATTGAGAAGCCTCCCTCCTCAGCCAGTACTGGTCCCTTAGGTTAATTACCTGCCTGCTAAATAGTAAGCCCCAAGTAATCCACTTTCAAAGTTTATCACAACAAAGGAAAGGAGTCTATATAAAAGGGCACAAGCAGACAATGCTTTGATGACATTAGCAATTCCTCCTTAAGAGGCATTTCGGAAGTGTGTTCGTATTCTCTGGTGTATGTCACTATCAATTTGAGTAATTGTCACTGTAACACCATATATTATGAATTGAAGCACAGAAATAAATGGTGTTGAGGGTAACTCTATCTTGCAAGCCATTCATCATCCCAAAGCATGGGATTTCTTCAGGAGAAAATAAATAGCGAGAGGAATCTCAATTCTCCTCCACTTCCACTCCCCATCCCCAGCTCCCAACCCCACAAAATATACAACATCTTTTCTTCCTTAGTCTCCTGTTTGCCTTTTTCTTTTCTTTTTTCCCAGCCTGTCTATTATGGAGTGATATACTAAGGCATAGAATCACCATTCCTTTTTCTTCTTTACTGTTGAAATGTCAGTTGAAAGTATGCCAAGTTCCAGACACAATATAATCATAATACTACCACTGTGTTTCTGGATTAATTAATCATAATGAATGAAATTTTTCTTGATTCTGTATGCCAAGCCTGGAAGCATAATTCAATTTCATCTTTGACTTCTGTAGCCTGAAGCAACCACTTAAACTCAGCTGTCATAAGGGTTTTGGAGGGAGATCAAAAAACACTAAATAGAAAAAAAAAAAAAAGATCCAACTTGCAAAAAGCCATAAAAGAAGCAGAAAATATTCTTTTAATTACCCAAAGAAAGGCATCTACATATATATTAAAAGAAGGGCACAATAAATATTGCTATTTTCCAACTATGATTATAAAATGTGATGACACTGCCTTTCAAAATCTTTGTTTTCTCCTCCCAAACCAACTGAAAATAGTGTTAGACATAAGCAAAACATACACTGGAACAGTGAATGGGAACACTGAAAGTCTCCGTGAAAACTAAACTAATTTGGAATCTATCAGAACTTGTTTTCAGCTTTAGAACCACTAAATCATTATGAAAACATCTAAGCTACTCTTTTTGAAATCATATAACGGTAACATGGACTTTCTGTTTTGTTTGTTTCTAATGTAGATCCCATCCCCTTGGGGGCCCTTTATATATGAAGTTGAAATGCTGTGGTGTAATTTAGAATCTATGACAGTCATTGTTTTCATTCACTGTGGAAATAAAGATGACCATAAGGAAAAGTATCATACTTCTGTAATCTTAGCACTCAGAGATATCCCCAGCTAATATTTTGACGTATAGAATTTTGTTCTTTGTTCCCTGTTTGTGTCTGGCATATGTGTAACAAAATGGTAAATACATGGTATATTTACCTATAACAAGATAGCAGGAATATCCTTTCTTGTCATAATGTTCAACTCTCTCTTTTGAATGGTTATATATTTCAATAATTTTCATATGATCCAAAACTGAGATAGGTCCAGAGCAGCCATATTTATATTGATGGACAGCTAGCAGAGAAGAGGATACTATAATGGCTTCAGAGATTAGTTCAGTCTATTGTATCTTGGCTCTTCAGCATTCTTTGAATGACATCTACACTATCTTAAACTTTATGTTCATTCACTGTGATTATGAGCCACTGGGCACTAGAAATTAGTAAGCCTAGTGTTTCTGGGAAAATGATTCCTTCCACTCTGAGGATGCTTTTTCTGTACCCTCTGATGAGGGTATTTCTGTATTCTTTGCCACTTTGCTGCTGACACAAGTTAGACACGACCTTCATTATGACTCAAAGCATCCACACGGATCCCAGGCATCCATTCCATTGTGACATGACAGGAGCCTAGTTATTGAAATTAACATCTTCATGCTTCTTAGTGGCAAAGACCTGGAAAGAAGCAGTAATAAAGCCGCTGACAGTACATGCAAAACATATTGAATAGTCAACACCTTCTATTCACATGCAGAATCATTCCTGGGCGGACTTACTAGGGAAGAGACAAGAGGGAATGCATACAAGTTTAAATCTGCAACAAAAGATATGATGCAGAAGGAGATGAGCAAGATGGGATGGGAATAATTATTCAATCAGAATGATGAAAAAATAACACAAAAGCCACAGGAATCTGTTGAGGTTGAAGGGGAAAAATGTGAAAGAACTAAATGAATTGCATTACAGGAAAGGGCCACAATCCACAGATTACAGGTGCTTTGGTGGTAACTGGGGATCCCCAGTAAAGTAAATCCACTTAATCTTTGATTAGTACCTCTAACCACAATGAAGTCATGGTGGGTTTCATTTTAGGTTGGATATTCAACTTCAGGACAAGTTTTAGTTTTAAATTTTTACCCGATAAATATTTTTACTAAATACTAAAAACAGTATTAACCCTGCCCAAACCCATTCTCCACTGATGCTGGCACATAGGGCAGTGAATGTAGTAGACATTTACTCATACATTTTTAGAAATGAAAAATGAAAAATAAACATGAGGCTAATCATAGCCACATATGTGTCCAATTTTCCAAGAAAAAAAAATTCCTACTGGTTTATAAATTGGGAGGCAACCATTGTGATGACATTTCCCACGCATCAACGCCAGAGTAGCTGTGAACTAATTTATTGTCCATTGATGTTGCAATTTTCAGTATACAGAATCCTGTGGAAATCTGGAACTGATTCCCAGTTATACCCACCTTATGACTCCATGTGAAACTCTAAAACAAGCCTCACACTGAGGACTAGGAAAGTCTTTCTCTGCCTCAGAATGAGATTATTTACTTACACTGAGATTTCAATCTGTTTCCAGCAGAAAATAGCAGCCAACAGTGTCTTTAACTGACTAGTTCATCGTTGTATGCAAGCTCTTCCTGCTATAGCACATTTACAGGCATTTCTGAGAGACCACATCCATAACTGAATGAAAAACTTGGGACCCTATTTTCCCCCACAGTGAATGCCTGGTAGTACCTCTGGTTCCGTGGTCCCACCAGACTCAGCAACAAGGTCTCCCAACAGAAATGTACTCTGATCTCACGCATAGTTTCAAGGGCTGCATCTTCCCCATGAATAAACCTACAGAGGGCTCTGTCTTTGAAACATCCAGCGAATTGGACTTTTTATTCGATTTCAGTTGAAATGGAGTTTCACTCTTTTCAGTTCTTCAAGGACAGGTGCCATAGTATAGGTTTTCCAGCCACAATGGTTGGCGTGGGCTGACTTACAATGTACTCATTGTGGTTACGCAAGACGTATGTGCCATGCTTTCCTTTTAACATCCCTTTCTCAGACCATCCTGGGAAAAGAAATACTTGCTAGATTCTAGATAAGTCACTCTTTACTGTTTCTGTCAGATGTCATTCACTGGAGGACAGTAATGTGCCTTATGGAGATAAGGTGAATTGCCTGTTTCATGGCACTAATCTGAAAGCATCCTTGAATTCAATTCAACAGTCTGACTGCCAGACAGCCCTTGAAATCATGTAAGAGGAAAAGAAAGGATGGGATTCTTATCTGGGAAGTGCCATACTGTAAAACTATAAGCATGATGTGCTGACTGACCGATGGGATGGTAGAGTACATTAACACATGAAAAACAGAAACAGATTTGTTGGAGGGAAAGAAAATCACCTTATTCATTAAATTTGTCTACCTTTATGCTTTCTACTTTTTAAATATATCTTTTCCACTTTTTTAAATGAAGTAAATGGTTTTATCCCAAACAAAACTGTAAAGCAGTTGAATTGATCTCTGTCATTCACCCTTTATCTACCAAACCACTCTCCCTGATCAGAGATGCCACTAGTCCACATCATGTTCTCTGTGTCTCTCCAACTTTATCTTCCTCTGAGTGAAACATCACCTGAGGTTGCCGGGCGCGGTGGCTCAAGCCTGTAATCCCAGCACTTTGGGAGGCCGAGGCGGGCGGATCACGAGGTCAGGAGATCGAGACCATCCTGGCTAACACGGTGAAACCCCGTCTCTACTAAAAAAAAATATAAAAAACTAGCCGGGCGAGGTGGCGGGCACCTGTAGTCCCAGCTACTCCGGAGGCTGAGGCAGGAGAATGGCGTAAACCCGGGAGGCGGAGCTTGCAGTGAGCTGAGATCCGGCCACTGCACTCCAGCCTGGGCGGCAAGGGCGAAACCCCACCTCAAAAAAAAAAAAAAAAAGAAACATCACCTGAGGAAAGAATCCGATACTTTCATTCATGCTAAAGGTAACACTCTACTGGAATGTGAGCTTCACTAAGGTTGAGTTTGGTTTTTTGTCTATTTTGTTAATTGGTGCATCATGAGCACCTAAAACAGTGCCTGGCACATAGTAGATATTCAATAAATACTTGTTTTTGAATGATAAAGCTCAATCCTTTTTCTGACATGAAGGTAAATGCACTTTTAAAATTATATGTATTATATGTCCTCCTGGTGGGAATGTAGAGAGAGGTCACTTATACCATCATTTGACCATTTGTCCTTCTGTTCTTTGAAGAAAGAAGTCATAGGATAATTATTGAGCAGAACCTCTGTTCCCTCCTCCACTTAACCCGTATTTATTCTTATCTCTCTAAGAGGAGAGAGGCAGTAAAATAAATAAGTTTCTGTCCAGAGCAAATTTTCAGAGACTGAGGCAAAGTTGAAGTGCTATCCTCATTACTCCCTAAAATGTCCATATATTGGATGCAGTTTGTATTTATAGGACAGAAAAAGAAGCTACTGAGAACCAGACTAGAGAGAGGTGAGGAACCTGAATGTCTGACAAGCAAGTCAACTCCAATTTTAGAGAATATACCTGCAGATTTAATATAAGTATCTGTTAAGCTTCAGTACATAACATCTTATAGAATATTGTGATTTGGTCAGTGTATTAGTCAGGGTACTCCAAAGAGACCGAACTAATAGGATATAGAGAGAGATAAATAGAGAGATGAGAGGAGATTTATTATGGGAATTGGCTCACATCATTATGGAGGCTGAGAAGTCCCACAATAGGCCATCAGCAAGATGGAGAACCAGGGAAGCTGGTAGCATGGCTCAATCTAAGTTTAAAGGTCTCAGACCGAGGGAATCCCATTGCATAATTTTCTGTATTAGTCTGTTCTCACACTGCTATAAAGAACTGCCTGAGACTGAGTAATTTATGAAGAAAAGAGGTTTAATTGACTCACAGTTCTGCAGGCTGTACAGGAAGCATGGCTGGGAGGTCTCAGGAAACTTATGGCAGAAGGCGAAGGGGAAGGAAGCACATCTTCCCATGATGGAACAAGAGAAGCAAAGGGGGAAGGGCTACACACTTTCAAATAACCATGTCTCAAGAGAACTCACTCACTATCATGAGCACAGCGAGGGGGAAATCCACCCCTGTGATCCAGTCACCTTCCACCAGGTCCCTCCCCCAGCATTGGGAACTGGAATTCAACATGAGATTTGGGTGGGGACACAGAGCCAAAACATATCACTGTCTGCCCAAGGCAGAAGGCCTGAGAACCCTAGGGGCCTACTCGAGCAAGTCCGGGAGTTCAAAGGCCAGAAAACCTAGAGTTCTAACATCCAAGGGCAGAGAAGCGTGTCCCAACTAAAGAAGAAATCAAGAGAGAGACAAAGAGAGAGAAAGAGAGAGAGAAAGCAAATTCACCTTTCCTCTGCCTTTTTGCTGTATGTGGGCCCTTAGCCAATTGGACAATGCCTGCCCACACTGGACCATGCCTGCTTACATCTTACTCAGCCCACAGATTCAAATGCCAATCTTCTGGAAATACTCAGAAATAACACTTTATCAGCTATCTGGGTATCCCTTAATCCAATCAAGTTGACATGTAAAATTAACCATCACAGTCAGTCAGCTAAGCAACTTTTTTAACCCTGGGGAGAGACAGAGATGGGAGAGATAAAAAGTAACACCATCTGCCTGATAAATTCTGACACTTTTTATTCTTAATCTAATTTTTAAGAACGTTGCTCTCATATCTGAAAACTCCCCAAACCATACCTCAGTTCTCTTTCCACAGAAATGCCATCCAATTGAACTTTCTAGACTCTCTCGATTTTAATGAACAAAGAAGGCAAACTTCTTAGGTTGTTTGTAGTCTTGGGATGAGGAACCATGGCTTTTTCATCTTAGCATTTTGCCTTATCCATAACAGAAACTCAATAAATGTCTGACAGATGAATTACAATCCTTTCCATTTATTTATAAGAACTTTTGTACCATCAATGATTTGTTAAACAATTTTAACAATCATCCCAATTTGTCTTATTTTTACAACCTTAATACATTTATTCATCATAAAGGCAGCTAATGTTTGGGGAATCTAGAACAAAAACCATCTATCGCTGCTAGATACAGAAGGGACTTGAAATCAGGGATTTGCAGTTACAAACCAATGCACGCCTCTTGGTGTGGAAATTCATTTACATTTGGCAAATCATTGCTTCTTGTTTGTAAACTAAAAGTCTCTTTAAAAGACTCAAAAAACTTCTTCAACATCAACTAACTTGAGAAAATACCATTTTTATTGTTTAAATTTAAATAAATAGAAAACACATGGGTTAAATTTCTCTTAAAACACAAATGGTTTTTTAAATGAGAGAAAAACGTGCTTAGGAAAAGACAGCTTGGGTTTTCCTGAACCCAGAGTTATTCAAAAATAGCTTATGCTGCTTAACGAGCCCAAACCATGGTTATTTAAAATATAATTTTTAAAGGTGAAGTCCAAAAAAAGATATTTAATAAAAATACTCAAATTCTAACTTTCTGTAAAATACTGCTAATAAACAGTTTTACTTTGAAAGAGTTCATATTCTTTACTTATTAGATTCTACAGACATAGAATTTTTTGAAATTGTGACCTAAGAAAACTACATATGACCTAATATCTCCAGATCTCTTTTTGTTTTCTTTCTTCATTTTTTGTGAGCTTCAGATTATCTTCAGCCTCTTCAAAGCATGGTGACATGCATTATTATGGGGAAAGTTCCCAAACAATCCTGACACTTTATGAAACTGTCCTTAAGGAGCTATTAGCTGTTATGGTTTGTTGTCTTCTATCGTTTCTTTTTTTCAAAGAAGACATTTAATTAATCCAGATTGCTCTGAGGATACCATCTAGTTTTTCTTATCCTTCCCTACCTTTCTCTTTCTCATCCTGTTTTTTTGTTCCCTAACCAAAAAGTCTCAGAATGCATTCTCTAGGAATGTATGCATGATATTAATTTCTTAGATTCAACATTGCTCAGGGAGAGAATTGCCTCTATTTTCTATGGTCAGTGCCATTACCAATCATTCATTTGTCCAGGCATAATTAATTAAGTGTGTATGATTCAGTGCTGCGCTAGGCTGATTGGTTGTATAAAGATAGATACGGTCATTCAATTGCTTACAGGGCTTAGCTAGTAAAATTTGAATGGACCATAGGTTCTCAAAAGTGGCCCAAAAAGGTTAATTTGAAGGTAGACTCAGAGTTCTAGCCTCTTCCACCTACCAACAACACCCTCTGCTTTACCTTGCCCTGCCTTTCATCCTCTCAGTTGAGGCTGCCATTGAGGAGAAAAGAAGGCTTTGTGTGTGTGTGTGTGTGTGTGTGTGTGTATGTAACATGTACCTCTAGGAGTGGCCAACATAAGCCTCATTTAGCAGACAGCCTATCTATCTATCATCTATCTATCTATCTATCTATCTATCTATCTATCTATCTATCTATCTATCTATCTATTTATCTATCTGTCTCTGTGTGTATGTTGGGCAGGGGGCTGGGGAGGCTTAGCTTAAGTTATGCTGCAATAACAAACAACTCTAAAATCTCAGTGCTATCAAAAGCAAATAAACAAAAGCACCTGTCATGGGCTGCCTATGACTCTAAACCCTATTGGCTTCCTTCTGAGACCCAAATGAAGGAATGGTCCCCATCTGGAACATTACCTAGTCTTATGGAAGAGGGAAAAGAGAGAGGGCTGTGCCACATGGTAACTCTTAAACCTTATGCTCACAGATGGCCCACATCATTCTCATTCATATTTCAATGGCCAAAGTAAGTTACCAGGCCAAGTTGATATCGACCTACATAGGGAGGAAATCAATGGACTAGTGATATATCTGCCACACGATTTGTAGACCCAGTTATGGCATCAGAGTAAAAATGTGATTGATGGTATAGCCTAGGTCTATTTTTCAAAGGGTTGGCTAATCTATATCTAAAATTCATATGAAAATCTCCTTTCAGGGTTGACTGAATGAAGTGCTATTGAGCTGGTACCTAGATACCTTTGTTCAGAGAAAGATTTCTTCTTGGGTAGCTGTTTTCCTACCAGTATCTCAATTGTTTCTCAATGCAATGTTGTGGTGTGAGATTTTCTATTTGTCATCTATAGTAAGTTATATCAGCACTAACTTTTCCCTTAAGAAGCTTATATTTAACTAATATCATAATAAAACCCTACACTCAAGAAAACCTCTGCTTTTCTAATTTTTCCAATTTAAATTTTCTCTTTGAGAATCATTATTATGCCCAAGCTGAACTTACTTTATGTTTACATTATTTTTTAGATATTTCCATGAGTTTCTTTTTCTAAGGCAATGAAAAATATTCTTTTTTTCTTTTCCCATAACTGAACAGGCTTTAAATGATTTTGTTCATTTGCCTTGAAAAAAAATCATCTTTTGGCTTAAACCAAGCATGGAAAATTTTAGCCCCAAAGGAACATTCTGGAAGACAGTTGTATAAACAAAAGAAAAAAAGGTCTTGAATTAGAAAAGCTTTTTTTCACATGTACTACAACAATACCAGCTAATTTAGGGCCAAAAAATAAATACACGGGATATTAGTTTGTTCTCAGTGATAATAACAATAACTGGCAATATATGTCATGATAATAATAATAAAGTGGCTAAATTTTAGTTCATATTATGTGCCAATACCGGGCACATTATATCATTTAATCCTCACATCAATCATATGAGGTAAGTACCATTATTACACCTATGTTACCAAAAACAATACCAAATGAAACAAGAATTGACATTTTGAAAGGTTAAGAAATGCAACTAAGATAGTGAAGTTAGTAAATGGCTAAGTAGGTCTAACTGATTCTAGAGTCTAAAACCAAACACTGTCCCAGTGGTTCTCAAATGCGATCTCTGGAGAAGCAGCAGCAGCAGCTGGGAGCTTGTCAGAAATCCACATTCTGAGCCTCCCTTTAACTGACCTAGCAATCAGGAACTCTAAGGGTTGGGCCCAGTAATATGTGTTTTAACAAGATCAGCCTCCCAGGTAATTCTGCAGGTTTGATAAGCATTGTATTATCCCATGCTTGTTTTGGCAATTTTTTTTGCTAAAATTGCTGTCTTTCCTCTTTTTTTCTTTTTACTTTTTAATTAAAATATAGCATACATTTAGTAAAGAGTGTAAACTACACTATCTGTTGATTTTGGCTTATCTAGGAATTTCTGTTTACTTGTCCATTATTGTGGACGTTATGTTGCTTAATGCTGGATTTTGTTGTCTTTCTTCAAAGAGTGTTGAATTAGATCTGAGAGGTGTTATTTGCATTTTAGTGTAATTCTTATGAGACTGGTTTTTAAGGGTTAGAGTATATATCTAGAATAGCCATTAATGAAGGAATAGTTTAGCCCTGCTTCAAGAAATGTGATCCTTCTGTGATCTCTAGTGAATGCCCTGATCAACCAATGAGGAATCTCCAGTTTGGCTGCTGGGAACTCAAATAATACCAAGTGCTGTGTGAATTCTGAGTAGTTTAGCTCATGGATCTTGATCAGTTGGTTTTTTTTCTTGAGCATGAAGAGTTCTTTCTCTATGGATGTAGGTCTTAGTATTCCTCAAAACCTCAAAGGGAACCCTATGGAAATTCCTGACACTCTTTTTCTATTTAGCTGCCTCTTTTCTGAAATTCTTCCCTGTAACATCCTACCACCTCAGACTCCGTGAACTCTCATCTCTGTCTCCTCAGCAAGGCTGCTGTGCTCTTTCTGACATCTTTCCTCCTGCTCTGCAATTTAGAATGGGTCTCAAAGCAGTCAGTTGAGGTGACCAGTTTATTTTCCTTCTCTTGGGGACCACGGATCTGCACTGACTGTTGTCCAGTGCCTGAAAAAAAATGTATTGTGCCCAGATTTCCATGTGCTTTAGGAAATTTAGCCCCTGTCACTCCATTGTGGGCAGTAGTAAAACTTTACCTCACTTTTTTTTTTTTAAATTGACAAGCTGATTCTAAAACTTATTGTAAAAGCAAAAAAAAAAAAAAAAAGGTTAATAAATAAAATGTTGAAAAAGAACAAAGTTGGAGGACTTCCTCTATTTCATTTCAAAATGTACTATAAAGCTACAATGTGGTATTAGCGTGAGAATAGATTATGTGTTCTCGAAAGAAGTGATAGCACTCCCAAGAGGATGGAAACTGGTTCATGGAGGGGAAAACTCTTATTCTTTTCATGTATGAAGCATGTATGATGTATATGACATAAAAGATATATATCTCTAATATCAAAATTCATGGAGTAATTGGGAAAAGACAGTCATATCAACAAGTGTTGCTGGGAAAACTGAATATCCACATGCAAAAGAATGAAACTGGGTCCTTATGTAACATCACACACAAAAATTAACTCAAAATGGATCTGTGACCTAAATATAAGATCTAAAACTCTAAAACTCTTAGACAAAAATGTATGACAAAATTTTGTAACACTGAATGTGGCAACGATTTCTTGGATGTGACACCAAAGGCACAGGCACAGAAGTAAAAATAGACAAATTGGACTTCATGAAAACTTAAAAAATTTGTACATCAAAGATATTAACAATTAACTAAAAGAATAACCTACAAGAAGGAAGAAAATATTTTCAAATTATATACCTGATAAAAGACAAACAGCCAAAACACAGAGAGTATTAAATCTCAACAATAAAAAGTAAGTAACTCAATTAAAAAATGGACAAAGTACATAAATAGATGTTTCTCCAAAGAGGATATAGAAATGAGCCAAAATCACATGAAAAGATACTCAACATCACTAATCATAAGGGAAATGCAAATCAAAACTACAATGAGATATCATCTCGCATCCATTAGGATGGCCATGATTTAAAAAACAAACAGAAAATAACAGATGTAAGCAAGCATGTGGAGAAATTGGAATCATGGTGCATTATTGATGGGAATGTAAAATGGTACAGCCACCGTGGAAAACAATATAGTGGCTAGTGGCTCCTCAAAAAAATAAAAATAGAATTACCAGCTAAGTGCAGTCATATGTACCTGTAGTCCCAAAATACTCGGGAATCTGAGGTGAGAGGATAGCTTGAGGCCAGGAGTTTCAGGCTGTAGTACTCTGTGATCACGCCTGTGATTAGTCACTGCACTCCAGCCTGGGCAACATAGACTGAGTCTCTAAAAGAATAAAAAATATTAAAAAATAGATATAGCAATTCATCATCTTTGTATATACTCAAAAGAATTGAAAATGGAGTCTTGAAGAGATATTTGTACATGCATATGCATAGCAGCATTATTCAGAGTAGCTAAAATGTGGAAGCAACAGATGATGGATAAGCAAAATGTAGTGTAAACATACAATGGAATATAGTCCCAACTGAGAAAGGAAGGAAATGTGCTACAACATGGGTAAAACTCAAGGGCATTGTGCTAAGTGAAATAAGCCAGTTACAAAAAGACTATCACTATGTGATTCCACTTGTATGAGGTACTTGGAGTAGTCAAAATCATAGAGGCAGAAATTAAGATGGTGGTTTCTGGGGGATAGTGAGAGGGGAAAATGAGTAGTTATTGTTTAATGGATATAGAGTTTCAGTTTTGCAGGATGAAAATAGTTCTAGAGATGGGTGGTAATGGTGGTATTATAGGTTATACAATATTAATGTATTTAATTATGGTTAAGATAATAAATTTTATGTTATGTGTATTTTACCACAATAAAAAACACTAGGAAAAAAGTTAATGGAGGAGGCCGGGTGCGGTGGCTCAAGCCTGTAATCCCAGCACTTTGGGAGGCCGAGATGGAGAGATCACAAGGTCAGGAGATCGAGACCATCCTGGCTAATACGGTGAAACCCCGTCTCTACTAAAAAATACAAAAAACTAGCCAGGTGAGTTGGCGGGCGCCTGTAGTCCCAGCTACTCGGGAGGCTGAGGCAGGAGAATGGCGTAAACCCGGGAGGCGGAGCTTGCAGTGAGCTGAGATCCGGCCACTGTGCTCCAGCCTGGGTGACAGAGCGAGACTCCGTCTCAAAAAAAAAAAAAAAAAAAAAAGTTAATGGAGGAGAGGGGCCATTAGGAATAAAAATGTCTTGAAAGGCTCCTCAGGAGAGTGATAATAAGAGAAGTTGATATATACTAGAATAGGCAGTTAGATAAATGGAACAGAACAAAGAGTCTAGAAATAGACCCACACATAGCAGTCAATTGAGTTTTGTCAAACAAACTATGAGGAAAATATTTTTAACAAATAGTGATATTACAACTTGATATTCAAAAGGAAGAAAATGAACCTCAATATCTATCTTGCTCCACTCACAAAAATATACTGACAATGGATCATAGTTCAAAATATGAAACCCCTCCCAAAGCTTCTCTAGGATAATGCCAGAGAACATCTTCACAAGCTTGGGTAGATAAAAACAAAGATTTTTTTTTCAGAACTCAAAAGTACTAACTATTGGGAAGGGGAGATCATCGTGGCAGATGGGAGGCAGCACTAGATGGCAACTCAGGAGGACAGAACAGTGTGCGGAGAATCACATAGTGGTGAATTTTAGCTCCAGAACAACTGCAAGAACAAACCAAGAATCGTGAGAGGACCCACAGACCTTCTGAAGGAAGCAGGCTGCTCCTGCAGGACCCAGGAGACACCCCGAACACTCTGGGAGGTGGGTAGCCTGGAGCAAATTCTCAAACCCTGCTCGCCCACTGCCTGGAAACAGACTCAGTGCTGTTATGGGGAACAGTGGGCGTGAGACCGGCCATTCGGATTGCATGGGAGCTGAGTGAGGCCTGTGACTGCTAGCTTTTCCCCCTGCTTCCCTGATAACCTGCATGACTTAGCAGAGGCAACCATAATCCTCCTAGGTACACAACTGCAATGACCTGGGAACTTTAGACCCATCCCCCACAGCAGCTGTAGCTAGACCCACCCAAAGAGAGTCTGAGCTCAGATATGCCTTGCCCTACTCCCATCTGATGGGCCTTTCCTACCCACCTTCATAGATGAAGACAAAGGGTGTATACTCTTGTTGGTTCTAAGGCTCCACCCACCACCAGTTCCTCTCCATACTACCACAGCTGATGCTCTCTGGAGAGTGCCACCTCCCAGCAGGAGGCCAACCAGCACAAAAATAGAATATTAAACCACCAAAGCTAAGAACCCACACAGAGTCCATTTCACTCTTCTCCTACCTCCACTGGAACAGATACTGGTATCCAGGGCTGAGAGACGCACAGATGGCTCACATCACAAGACTCTGTGCAGACAACCCCCAGTACCATCCTGGAGCCTGGTAGACTTGCTGGGTGGCCAGACCCAGAAGAGAGATAACAATCACTACAGTTCGGCTCTCAGGAAGCCACATCCGTAGGAAAAAAGGGAGAGTACTACATCAAGAGAACATCCCATGGGACAAAAGAATCTGAACAATAGCCTTCAGCCCTAGATCTTCCCTCTGGTAGAGCCTACCCAAATGAGAAGGAAACAGAAAACTAACTCTGGTAATATGACAAAACAAAACTCTTTAACACCATTCCCCCCAAAAAAATCACACTAGCTCACCAGCAATGGATCCAAACCAAGAAGAAATCCCTGGTTTACCTGGAAAAGAATTCAGGAGGCTAGTCATTAAGCTAATCAGAGAGGCACCAGAGAAAGGTGAAGCCCAATGCAAGGAATTCCAAAAAGCAATACAAGAAGTGAAGGGAGAAATATTCAGGAAATAGATAGCATAAAGAAAAAACAATCAAAACTTCACACAACATTGGACATGCTTAGAGAAATGGAAAATTCTCTGGAATGTCTCAGCAATAAAATTCAACAAGTAGAAGAAAGAAATTCAGAGTTAAAGACAAGGTCTTCAAATTAACCCAATATAACAAAAACAAACAAAAAGAATAAGAAAATATGAACAAAGCCTCCAAGAAGTCTGGGATTATGTTATGTGACCAAACCTAAGAATAATTTGTGTTCCTGAGGAAGAAGAGGAATCTAAAAGTTTGGAAAACACATTTGGGGAAAGAATTGAGGAAAACTTCCCAAGCCTTGTGAGAGATTTAGACATCCAAATACAAGAAGCACAAAGAACACCTGGGAAATTCATTGTAAAAAGATTATCAGCGAGGTTCATTGTCATCAGGTTATCTAAAGTTAAGACAGAGGTAGGAATCTTAAGAGGTGTGAGACAAAACCACCAGGTAACCTATAAAGGAAAACCTATCAGATTAACAGCAGCTTTCTCCGCAGAAACCCTATAAGCCAGAAGGGATTGGGGCCCTATTTTCAGCCTCCTTAAACACAACAATTATCAGCCAAGAATTTTGTATCCAGCAAAACTCAGCATCATCATATATGAAAGAAAGATACAGTCTTTTTCAAACAAACAAATGCTTAAAGAATTCCCCACTAACAAGCCACTGCTACAAGAACTGCTAAAAGGAGCTCTAAATTTTGAAACAAATCCTGGAAACACATCAAAACAGAACCTCTTTAAAGCATAAATCACACAGGACCTACAAAACAAAAATGCAAGTTAAAAAGTAAAAACAAAACAAAACAAAACAAAAAACGTACACAGGCAACAAATAGCAAAATGAATGGAATGGTACCTCACATCTCAATACTAACATTGAATGTAAATGGCCTAAATGCTACACTTAAAAGATACAGAACTGCAGAATGGATAAGAACTCACCAACCAACTATTTCCTGCCTTCAGGAGACTCACCTAACAAATAAGGACTCACATAAACTTAAAGGAGTGGAAAAAGGTATTCCATGCAAATGGACACCAAAAGCTAGCAGGGGTAGCTATTCTTACATCAGACAAAGCAAACCTTAAAGCAATAACAGTTAAAAGAGACAAAGAGGGACATTATATAATGGTAAAAGACTTTGTCCAACAGAAAAATATCACAATCCTAAACATATATGCACCTAATACTGGGAGCTCTCAAATTTATAACACACTTACTACTAGACCTAAGAAATGAGAGACAGCAACACAATAATAGTGGGGGACTTCAACACTCCACTGAGAGCACTAAGCACTAGACACATCATCAAGACAGAAAGTCAACACAGAAACAATGGATTTAAACTGTACCTTGGAACAAATGGACTTAACAGATATATACAGAACATTTCATCCAATAACTGCAGCAAACACATTCTATTCAACAGCACATGGAACTTTCTCCAAGATAGAGCATAAAATAGGCCACAAAATGAGCCTCAATAAATTTAAGAAAATTGAAATTATATCAAACACTCTCTCAGACCACAGTGGAATAAAACTGGAAATCAACTCCAAAAGGAACCTTCAAAACCATGGAAATTAAATAACCCGCTCCTAAATGAACATTGGGTCAAAAATGAAATCAAGATGGAAATTTAAAAATGCTTCAAACTAAATGACAATGACACAACCTATCAAAAACTCTGGAATATAGCAAAGTCAGCGCTAAGAGGAAAGTTCATAGCCCTAAATGCCTACATCAAAAATACTGAAAGAGCACAAACTGAGATTCTAAGGTCATACCTCAAGGACTAGAGAAACAATAGCAAACCAAACCCAAACCCAGCAGAAGAAAGGAAATAATCAAGATCTGAGCAGAACTATATGATATTGAAACAAACAAAAAAAAATTACAAAAGATAAATGAAACAAAAAGCTGGTTCTTTGTAAAGATAAATAAAATTGATAGGCCATTAGCAAGATTAACCAAGAAAAGAAGGGAGAACATCCAAATAACCTCATTAAGAAATGAATTAGGAGGTACTATAACTGACACCACTGAAATACAAAAGATCATTCAGGGTTACTATGAACACCTTTATGCAAACAAACTAGAAAATCTAGGAAAGATGGGTAAATTCCTGGAAAATACAACCCTCCTAACTTAAATCAGGAATAATTAGATGCCCCAAACAGACCAATAACAAGCAGCGAGATTGAAATTGTAATTAAAAAATTGCCAACCAAAAAAAAGGTCAGGACCAGACAGATTCACAGCAGAATTCTACCAGACATTCAATAATTGGTACCAAGCCTGTTGACACTATTCCACAAGACAGAGAAAGAGGGAGCCCTCTCTAATTCATTCTATGAAGCCAGCATCACCCTAATACCCAAATCAGGAAAGGACATGACCAAAAAAGGAAACTACAGACTGATATCCCTGATGAAGATAGACGCTCAAATCCTTAACAAAATACTAGCTAACCGAATCCAACAACATATCAAAAAGATAATCCACCACGATCAAGTGAGTTTAATACCAGGAATGGTTTAACATACACAAGTCAATAAATGTGACACACCACATAAACAGAATTAAAAACAAAAATCACATGATTATCTCAATAGATGCAGAAAAGCATTTGACAAAATCCAGCATACTTTATGATTAAAACTCTCAACAAAATTGGCATACAAGGAACATAATACCTCAATGTAACAAAAGCCATCTATGACAAACCCACAGCCGACATAATACTGAATGGGGAAAAGTTGAAAGCATTCCTTCTGAGAATTGGAACAAGACAAAGATGCCTACTCTCACCACTCCTCTTCAGCATAGTACTGGAAGTCCTAGCCAGAGCAATCAGATAAGAGAAAGAAATAAACATCATTCAGATCAGTAAAGAGGAAGTCAAACTGTCACTGTTTGCTGATGGTAAGATTGTTTACCTAGAAAACACTAAAGGCTCCCCTAGAATGCTCCTAGAACTGATAAAAGAATTCAGCAAAGTTTCCGGATACAAGATTAATGTACACAAATCAGTAGCTTTTCCATACACCACAGTGACTGAGTGGAGAATCAAATCAAGAACTCAACCACTTTTACAATAGCTGCAAAAAGTAAAATACTTAGGAATACACCTAACCAAGGTGGTGAAAGACCTCTACAAGGAAAACTATGAAACACTGCTTAAAGAAATCATAGATGACACAAAGAAATGGAAACACATCTTATGCTCGTGGATGGGTAGATAAATACTGTGAAAATGACCACACTGCCAAAAGCAATCTACAAATTCAATGCAATCCCCATCAAATACCACCATAATTCTTCACAAAATTAGAAATAACAATTCTATCTTCATATGGAGCCAAAAAGGATCCTGTATAGCCGAAGCAAGACTGAGCCAAAAGAACAAATCTGGAGGCATCACATTACCTGATTTCAAACTATACTATAAGGTCATAGTCACCAAAACAGCCTGTTACTTGTATAAAAAAAGGCACATAGACCAATGGAACAAAATAGAGAACAAAGAAGTAAACCCACATACTTACAGCCAACTGATCTTCGACAAAGCAAACAAAAACATAAAGTGGGGAAAGGACACCCTTTTCAACAAATGGTGCTGAGATAATGGGCTAGCCACATGTAGGAGAATGAAACTGGATCCTCATCTCTCACCTTATACAAAAATCAACTCAAGATGGATTAAGGACTTAAATCTAAGACCTTAAACTATAAAAATTCTAGAAGATAGCATTCAAAAAACCCTTCTAGACATTGGTTTAGGCAAGGATTTCATGAACAAGAACCCAAAAGCAAACGCGATAAAAACAAAGATAAATAGCTGGGGCTTAATTAAGCTAAAGAGCTTTTGCATGGGGGAAAAAAAAGCACTCAGCAGAGTAAACAGACAACCCAGAATGGGGAAAAACATCTTCACAATCTATACATCTGATAAAAGACTAATAACCAGAATCTACAACTAACTAAAACAAATCAGTAAGAAAAAAAAACAAACAATCCCATCAAAAAGTGGGCTAAGGACATGAATAGACAATTCTCAAAGAAAGATATACAAATGGCCAACAAACATATGAAAAAATGTTCAACATCACTAATAATCAGGGAAATGCAAATCAAAACCACAATATGATAACCACCTTACTCCTGCAAGAATGGTCATAACTAAAAAATCAAAAAACAGTAGATTTTGGCATAGATGTGGTGATCAGGGAACACTTCTACATTGTGGGAGGGAATGTAAACTAGTACAACCCTTATGGAAAACAGTGTGGCGATTCCTTAAAGAACTAAAAGTGGAACTACAATTTGATTCAACAATCCCACTACTGGGTATCTACCAGAGGAAAAGAAGTCATTATGTGAAAAAGATACTTGCACATGCATGTTTATAGCAGCACAATACATAATTGCAAAAAGATGGAACCAACCCAAATGCCCATCAATCAACAAGTGGATAAAGAAACCATATATATGGAAATACCCTCCTCAGTTTTTGAGCTGATGCCACTGCCTTCCTGGGAAATCCTCAGCCAATGACTAAGTATGGCAGGGTACTAAGGCATGGCTACTTCTGCCCAGTAGGGACTCCTTTAACCAATTATCTCTGCTCTGGAGCTCCCTGTTGAGTCGGCCAAGACTTTGTTGGATAGTGATCATGGTCTGCAGCACTTCCTGCTGAATTCTGCTTCCGCAGGGTCCTTTCTTTCACAGAGGTCAGAACGACAATTCCGTCTGCAAGCTTTCCCTGTGCAGTTCTGCTTCTTCCCTCCTTTACCTTTCACAAGCACACCATCTCCATTCCCTGGCCCCAATTAGCCACGTATACTCCAATTGACCTTAGCACCTGCTTCTTGGAGGACACAACTGAAAACTTCACAATATGTTCGAAGAAATTAGAATCTTTTCCTTGGTGATCCTTGCTGTCATTCCCACCAAATCTTAACATTCCTCTCGTAGTCAGAAGTGAACTTTCTCTTCTTTGGAAAGTGAAAGCTCTCCCCTTTTTAAGTATTTGTATTCAGCCACAGCACACCCTACCTCTGTTCTGGGGGCTTCTGTGTGAGACTCTGACTCTTTTTCCAGAAGGGTCCTTATGCTGAGATTACAAATCTCACCCAATGTCTTCTCCTGCACATGAAACCTCTTCCCAAAGACCACATTGTATTTTATCCACGAGTCAGTTTACCGCTGCATAGCTTCCAAATTAATATATCTGCTCATTATACTGCAAATCAGTCTCCTGTTGGCTGGGAACACTGTTGAGTTCTTAATCTTTCATTGTATGAAGACTTTATTAAAAAAAAAAGAAGCACACACACACACACAAAACAAAATAACCTGCCAATTCTTCATGCTTGGTTTGAGTTGCAAGGCTAGTATTAGGAAAAAAGAAAACATACTATTTTTCTCTTCAGAAGTTCTTTCTTTAATGGAATATGTTGTTTAAAGGCTTTTGTCCAAGTCTTTGGGGTCTATAGTAGAAAAGCATTTCTTGATTTTTCATCTCTCATTGGTTTTCTGAAAATGCAGAGACATATAGCGATTCTTGTTTAGACTCTAACAACATTGCCATGCTCTCCTTGCATTTCTGTGTGGTCTTTTCAGGAAAGGGTAATTGCCCTGTGGCTTCCCCACTACCTTTCATTCATCCAACAAATATTTATTCAACGCCTACCATGTGCCAGGCATTTTAATGTATATTTCATTTTATTAAACAAAATAAAACTAAAGAGCAAAATTAAAGCAAAGGAAAATCATCATGTGAATTTTAAAACTTTGAATATAAGAGATTTTTGTTTTATTTTACAGCAATAGGTCAATGGGAGGTTGTATAAAATGGGTGGCAGGGAAAGGGAGTAGTTGAGTTAGATAATCTGTTGTTCTTGTATAGCTTTGTCATGTAGTAGAGGCATCTACACCAAGTTGCATCTCAAACTTCACCTGTCCAAAGTGAGCTTTTGCTATGTATATCCCAAGCCTCCCTCCTCACAAAAATCCCCCATTTCAGTCAATTTCAATCCCATTATTTCAGTTGCTAGGGTAAAAATTATTCTTGGAGTTTCCTTCAACTCCTCTATTTTTACATTCATATTCAATCCATCAGGAAATTCTATTGACTCCCTCTTCAAAAACTATCCAGAATCCAACCAGTGCTCAACGTATTTCCAACACTCTAGTCCAAACGACCGCCATTTCTCACCTGGGTTACTGCAATAGTCTTCTCTATTAGTCAGGATTCTAAGACAGAACCAAAAGGATACACATATAGATATATGAGAGAAGATTTGTTGGGGGAATTGACTAATGTGATTATGGAGGCCGAGAAGTCCCACAATAGGACATCTTCCAGCTGGAGAATCCAGGAAGCTGGTAGCATGTCTCAGTCCAAGTCCAAAGGCTTCAAAACCAGGGAAGCTCATGTTATAGCCCTCAGTCCAAGGTCAAAGGCCTGAGAGCCTGGGGTCGGGGTGGGGGGACCCTAGTACAAGTCATGAACTCCAGTGGCCAAAGAATCTGGACTTCTGATGTCCAAGAGCAGGAGAGGGTGTTGCAGCTCTAGGAGAGAGTCAGAGCATTTGCCTTTCCTCTACCTTTTTGTTCTATCCAGGCCCCAGCTGTTTAATAGTGCCTGCCTACATTGAGGACAGATGTTCCCCACTTAGTTCACTGACTCACATGCCAATTTCTTCCAGGAACACCCTCACAGACACACAAAAAATAAAATAAAATAATAAACAGGACCAGCTCTCTAGGTGTCCCCTAATCCTGTCAAGTTGATGGAAAATTAACTATCACATTGTCTAAATGGGTTTTCTGCTTCAGCTCCTGGCCCTACAGTCTCTTCTCAGGAGTATCCAGAGTGCTCCAGGGCCACTCTTCTGCTTAAAATCCATTGCCTCCCATCTCTCACTAAAAACCAGGATCAAAGCCCTTCCAGTGACATTGAAGGCTCTACATGATCTACCCTTACTATCTCTGATCTTCTACTACTCTTCTACTCATTCTCTTCCCTCTGCCACACTGATCAGCATATACCTGCCTCAGGGCCTTTGCACCTGCTAATTTGTCTGCGTAGAATCCTTCACCCCAGAGATCCCCATATCTTTCTCCCCTAACTTTCAGGATTTACTCAAATTTTTTGTTTTTAATGAGGCCTTCCTTAGTCACACTGTCTAAACTTGCACACATCTTCATTCCTGCCCTTGCCCCCAAATATATACATCCTATCATGGTTTTTCTTTTTTCATTTTAATTTTTCCCTTTAGCAGTGATTTTTATCTTGGTTCAGTCCTGTTAAGGCTGGCACCTAGAACAGTTTTAGATAAAAATATTTATTGATTAATGAACGTAAGATAATATTAGCAAAATTGCAGAGTAGCATGTATTTTGCTTTTTGTTTTTGCTGTACTTCAAACACAAAATTATCTTTTTGCTTTTGTTTTTAAGCAAAATCAAAAGCAATGCTTTAGCTTATATGCGTAGCCCCTTAATTTATGTCTCCATCTTTTAAAGAGTCTTACTTCAATTATAGTTACAAGTCCTACTTTTAAACATCTCTGTAGGAAGATATTCCACAATTCTCTCAGTAACTCCAATATTCAATTCCAATCAACAAAACTTTTTAAATTTCAGCCCATGTAAGACCTTTAGACCTTTGTTTAAACCTATTTCCTGTGTCTATCTTCAGTGAAAATGGGTATAGTTGGTATTATACCTTCGTGAACTATTCTCTCCTCCAAATTGAATCATTCCAGATTCCCTAATTCTTCCCCCAAGGTGAAGTTTGCCAACTTTTCAATCAGCAACTCTGGGACTCTTCTGCCAATCATGCTCAAGGTCTGTATCCTTTTTAATGAATGATTATCTTTTGGGTACACTCTTTGATAACTCAAAGACCACTTCAGGGAGACAAATGGAGAAAAACACCAAAGAAGATTCCTACCCCCTCCATTCTTATTTGCCACCACAAAGTTGCCTAATAATCAGCACAATGCATGAAGTTTGCTTTATATGAATTAGGAACAAAATTGAAGCCATGTTAAAAGTACATGCATAAATACCATATAAACAGCTCCATCTACACCATCACCCTCTAATCTGGCCAAGGCCCCCAACCTCTCTTGACCTGACTTCTGCAGCAGCTACCCTAGTAGTCTCCTTGTCTCACTGCAACCCTTTCAAGTTCTCCACACTGACCCACAATTGCCTCTGAAAACAAACAAACAAAAAAACTAGGTTCCTCCATGTGGCATAAGAGGCCTTTTTGGATCTAGCTTCTTCCTCCCTATCCAGCCTAATTGAACACCTACTACTCCCAGGCTTTTTAATTTAGACTGAGCTTGTCCAATCTGTGGCCCACAGGCTACATGCAGCCCAGGATGGCTTTGAATGTGGCCCAACATAAATTTGTAAACTCTTCAAACATTATGAGAATTTTTTGTGATTTTTTTTTAGCTCATCAGTTATCGTTAGTGTTAATGCATTTTATGTGTAGCCCCAGACCATTCTTCTTCCAATGTGGCCCAGGGAAACTAAAAAAATTGTACACCCCGATTGAGACTCTACTCATTGCACTAATTTGAGTTTCCTGAGTACACCACAACCTCATAATTCATTGTTTCTGTTTACGATGTTTCCTTTGCCTAGACTATCCTCTCTCAACTTATCTACCTACTTTTAATCATCTCTTGGAGGGAGTGTCTTTGAAGGGACTCATTATACAATATCCTCTTCCCTGTCTCGATTCTCAATAAATTGAAAAATAAGAAATGATGGGGCTGGGACATCAAAATAGCACTTAGATCATGGCTGGAGCCTAGACAGGAGGTCATGTCTTTAGGTCTGTGAACGCAGAGTGGATGCTAATAAAGATCCCGAGTTGGGTAGCTCACCTGCCAACTGCAACAGCACTGGATGGGATTTAGCTTTCCCCAATGGCCAAGGGGAACCTGAAGAAGCCCTCCTACATGTGATCCCTGCAAGCAGCGGATCCCAAGAGGAGCGAGGGAGAAACTGAGCCTGGAAAATTCTTTCATGATGTTTCATGATGGAACACCTTTCCTTCCTGAAAGGATTACCTGTGATTCAAACTCATTAACCCAAATTCAAGAACTACAAGTGCTTGTTATTACACCCAGAGCCTCCTACCCTTGACTGTCTCATTGTCCTGTTATCTTTCATGACTCTTAGGTCACATTTGCTGTGCCAACACACAGTTAGTCTTCATATATTGTATATTGAGCATTTTCTTAGTAAATGCTCTTTTGCAAACTTACCAATTAGGTAAATCATTTTATTTTCACTGGGACAGAGCAAGTAAAAGGGCAGAGAGAAGCCAGGAATGTGCTTTTAAAAATCCTTCCAGAAGTGGGAGTCAGGAAGTCCAGCATTCTTCAGGCCTCTTTCCATTGCTTACTGCTTTATGTATTCTCCCCTACCTTATGCTGAAAGATTTAGAGGCTCTTTCCCCTGGTCAGTGGCCCTCAAGCAGGCATGATTTTCCCTCAGAGAACATTTGGCAATGTCTGGTGATATTTTGGGTGTCTCAGCTGTGAAAGGGGGCGATATGGTTTGACTTTGTATCCTCACCCAAATCTCATCTTGAATTTCAATCCTCTAGATGTTTAGGAAGAGACGTGGTGAGAGGTGATTGGATTATGGGGGTGGTTCCTTCATGCTGTTCTCGTCACAGTGAGTGAATTATCACGAGATCTGACGGTTTTATAAATGGTAGTTTTTTCCTGTGCTGACACACACTCACTCTCGCCTGCTGCCATGTAAAACCATGCCTTTGCTTCTCCTCCTTGACCTTCAGCCATGATTGTAAGTTTCCTGAGGCCTCCACAGCCACACAGAACTGTGAGTTAATTAAACCTTTTCCTTTAGAAATTACCCAGTCTCAGGTATTTCTTTGTAGCAGTGTAAGAACAGACTAATACAGTAAATTCATACCACAGAGAGTAGGGTACTGCTATAAAGATACCTGAAAATGTGGCAGCGGCTTTGGAGCTGTATAACAGACAGAGGATGGAACAGTTTGGAGGGTTCAGAAGAAGTCAGGAAGATATGGGAAAGTATGGGACTTGCTGGAGACTCATTGAATGGTTCAAGCCAAAATGCTGATAGTGATACAGACAATGAAGCCCAGGCTGAAGTGGTCTCAGATGGAGATGAGGAAACTATTGGAAACTGGAGTAAAGGTCACTCTTGCTGTGCTTTAGCAAAGAGATTGGTGGCATTTTTCCCTTGCCCTAGAGATCTGTGGAACTTTGAACTTGAGAGAGATGATTTAGAGTATCTGCTGGAAGAAATTTCTAAGCAGCAAAGCATTCAAGAGGTGATCTAGGTGCTTTTAAAAGCATTCAGCTTTATGCATTCACAAAGAGATGGTTTGAAATTGGAGCTTATGTTTACAAGGGAAGCAAAGCATAGATGTTTGGAAAATTTGCAGCCTGATGATGTAATAGGAAAGAAAAACCCATTTTCTGGGGATAAATTCAAGCTGGCTGCTGAAATTTGCCTAAGTAATGAGGGACTGAATGTTAATCACCAAGACAATGGGAAAAATGTCTCTAGGGCATGTTGGAGATCTTGGCGGCAGCCCCTCCCATCACAAGCCCAAAGGCCTAGGAGGGAAAATGGTTTTGTGTTCCAGGACCCCTAATGCTCTTTGCAGCCTTGAGACTTGGCACCCTGTGTCTCAGCTGTTTCAGCTCCAGTTGTGGCTAAAACGGTCCAAGGTACAGCTTGGGCTGTGGCTTCAAAAGGTGCAAGCCCCAAGCCTTGGCAACTTACACATAGTGTTGGGCCTGTGGGTTCACAGAAATCAAGAATTGAGGTTTGGGTACCTCTACCTAGATTTCAGAAAATGCCTGGATGTGCAGGCAGACACTTGCTACAGGAGTGGAGCCCTCATGGAGAAACTCTGCTAGGGCAGTGCGGAAGGGAAATATGGGATTGGGGCCCCCACACAGAGTCCCCAGTGGCGCACTGCCTAGTGAAGCTGTGAGAAGGGGGCCATCATCCTCCAGACCCCAGAATGGCAGATCCAACAACAATTTGCACTGTGTGCCTGGAAAAGCTGCAGACACTCAACGCCAGCTTGTGAAAGCAGCCAAGAGGGGGCCTGTACCCTGCAAAGCCACAGGGGCAGAACTGCCCAAGACCATGGGAGCCCATCTTTTGCATCAGCATGATCCAGATGTGAGACACGGAGTCAAAGGAGATCATTTCAGCCCTTTAAGATTTAATGGCTACTCTGCTGGGTTTCAGACTTGCATGGGGCCTGTAGCCCCCTTTAGTTGGGCCAATTTCTCCCATTTGGAATGGGTGTATTTACCCAATGCCTGTACCCCCATTGTATCTTGGAAGTAACTAATTTGCTTTTGATTTTACAAGTTCCTTGGTGGAAGGGACTTGCCTTGTTTTAGATGAGATTTTGGACTTAAACTTTTGAGTTAATGCTGAAATGAGTTAAGACTTTGGGGGAATGTCGGGAAGGCATGATTGGTTCTGACATGCAAGGACATGAGACATGGGAGGACCAGGGGTGGAATGACATGGTTTGACCTTCTGTCCCCACCCAAATCTCATCTTGAATTTTAATCCCCAGGTGTTTAGAGACCTGGTGGGAGGTGATTGGCTTATGGGGGTGGTTTCCCTTATGCTGTTCTCATGATAGTGAGTGAATTCTCATGAGATCTGATGGTTTTATAAGTGGTAGTTTTTCCGGTGCCAACACACACTCACTCTCGCCTGCCGCCATGTAAGACTGTGCCTTTGCTTCTTCTTTGCCTTGATTGTAAGTTTCCCTGAGGCCTCCCCAGCCATGTGGAACTGTGAGTCAATTAAATCTCTTTCCTTTATAAATTACGCAGTCTCAGATATTTCTTTACAGCATGTGAGAACAGATTAATACAGGGGTACTGCTGGCATCTAGTGGGTGGAGGCCAGGGATGCTGCTAAACCTCCTTCAATGCATGGGACTGACCCCACAATAAGGAATCATCTGGCTCCATATTTCAATAGTGCCAAGGCTGAAAAATCTTGCCCTAGGTATGTACTGTTCCAATTGATACTATCCCACCCTTACCCCCTCACAGTCCCAAAAAACAGGGATTGTGTATTTCAGTTTTGAATTTCTAGTACCTACAATCAATACACATTTGTTGAAATATTGAATGAATGAATGAATGAATAAGTTGGCTCATAAATATTTAAACTACAGCATAAACAGTTAACCAACCCTCCGGATGATATAGAGACTTTTAAAACCTAAGGCTGCTAACTTGGAGGCTGAATTTTTGAAATCTACAAACTTCTAAACTTTCATGTAAAATAGCGTATGTTCATATTTGCATTTTTTCTGAGTAGAGGGCCTAGGTTTTAACAGATTCTCCAAGAAGTCTATCACTCCAATAATGCTAAAAATCACATCTAAGACACCAGGTAAAAATTTTTGAGAATTAGAGCATCAGCTCCTCTTTCTAGAGGAGTGCTGGCTACAACTGTCCATCATGAAAGGATTACATTGTGAGTCAAACTCATTAACCCAAATTTAAGAATCACAAGTGCTTATTATTATGCCTAGAGCCTCTTACCTTTGACTTTCTCATTGTCCTGTTATCCTTCATGACCCTTAGGTCACATTTGCTGTGCTGACACGTAGATAGCCTTCATATACTGTATCCTCAGCATTTTCTTAGCCAGTCTCATTCCACTTTGCTTCAAATTACTCATTCAATTGGCCAGGACCACATTAAATTTTAATAGGGACATTAGAAATCATTTTTCCAATACAGTCATCTTACAAAAGACAAAACAGGCTCAAAAGCGTTAAGTCAATTGCCAAATATCAGAGAAACTGCAAGAGGGTTAGGAACCGGTCTCTTATTTCCTGCTTTAGCATTTTTTGTTGCTGTTTTTTGTTTTTTAGTATATACACTAATGTTTTAACTATCATGACTTCTTCCTAGTTTTTCATAGGCCATCTTGCTTCTTAAGAAAGTTTAGTTCATATATATAATAGAAACTGCCTGCCCTGTCTTGAGATGGAAGGAAGGAAGGAAAGAAGAAAGGAAGGACAACAATATAATAAAAAAAGAAAGAGAATGATGGACTATCATGAGTGAGTAAGAGTTACTGACCTTGGAAACAGATGCCAAAGACTTTCCTGCACAATGAGTTTTGACAAATAGTTCTTGGAAAATAAGGGTCACTGAAGATGTTCTTTTCTCTTAAGTGAAAACAGAACTTGACACCAGAACCACAACAGGTCCTCCAGGCTGACTGTTCATCAGTGTTTGATTTGGACAGCAAATGAACTGAGGTATTATACCGTGAGTTCCAGAGAACAGAAAAGGCGTATACTATGTAGGCCAAAAATATCAGGCAGGTAAGCAAGTTCATCAGAAGGACAGTAGCACCTTGCATGTTACCAGGAAAAGGCGTGTCTCATCACATCACCCACTTTCTACCTAGTATTAACCCTTGAAATTCCGAATCTACTTATCTGCCCCATTACGGATGTATACAAAGCATTTCCTGTGAGAAAGAGGACATATCACTTAAACCTGGTTTTCTTTTATCATTTTGGCCATTTAGTTGCTATGTAATTTTCAACTAAATACTTTCCATCTTTAAAACTTGGTTTCCTCACTTGAAAAAAGGAAACCAAGGAAATAATACCACCTCATGAGGTTCCATCCTACTGCATGGAACTTAGTAAATTCTGAATAAATGTTAACTATTAACATTTGAATACTTTTAGGGGGATTGTTTGGGGGGTAGCAGTACTCCAGCTAAACATTATATTTTTTCAGTTTCTTGGGAAGTTAAATTCTGCTTGGAAACTGAGCTTTCTCTTTCAATAATGTAGATGAAGCATCTTCTTGACATTTCAGACGAGAATTTAAACTTTGAGCAAGAGGAGAAGTTTGGAGTTTAATTTCATGTGGCAATCCAGTAGTCAAAATTGCTGCTTAATTAGATTCTTCAATTAACTTGTGAAAAAAAGGTTTGATACATGAAGTGGATACATTTTGACTAAATTAATTTGAATTATATCTGGGTTTTGCAAGTTACCTTTCAGCATTTGATGTTATTGATTCTCTAAAGTTGTGGGGGAGTAAAGTGATGGAGTGGGGTGCTAACTGTGCAGAGAATTCCGAAGAGAAGAAGCAAATAAAAGCACAAGCCAGTTTTCAACTGCTTTAATTGATTTGACTAGTGGTTAGATATAAAAATAAACACTTCCAGGTAAGGCTTTAAAAACAATTTTGCCTGGTTTGACTCTTCCAGTGTGTGTGTGTGTGTGTGTGTACGTCCTCTACTTGGGGATTATGGGATAATTTGTACTAACAATTAGACAACTAGGCATTGGGGATTTTATTTTCCTCTTGGACTCCAAAAACATAGTTGTATGCATGACACTTTTGGGTCCTCAGATCTAGGCAGCTCTTCTGTCTTGATTTACTTCTAATTTTCCCCCTTTTAACCCCAATGACCACTCCAACAACAGACAGCCACTCTAATAGCCAGTCTTAATTTGTGTAATTATGTCATTTGATATGTACATATCTCTGAAAACTGTATTAATATGTCCACTGCTTTGGTCACCTAACACAATTTTTAAAAATCTATCCAGTTGCTGTATGTACATCTAGTGTATTGCTTCTAACTACTGTATGGAATTCCAAATAATATGCATCTGCTACATTTTATTTATACATTTCCTATAGATTGGATCTAGGTTGCCTCTAAGTCACTTTTACACATACCACCTCACATGAATATCCTCATATGTGACTATTTATGGTCTGTGAAAATATTTTCTGGGGTATAAGCTCAGGAGTGTGACTGATAGGTCACCAAATAGAGAAAATATATGTATATAATTTGTATGCTTATATACATATGCATGTATATGTGTACAAATACATAGTTTTTTCTAACGTAAGTAATGACAGATTAGTCTCCCAAATGGCTATTCCTGTTTCCATCCCTACTAGCAGCACTCTAGGATTCCTGTTTCCTCCCAGATTTCACCAACACTTGGTATCATCCCATCTAATTTGTACCTCTCCCATCAGTAAAACATGATACAATTTGTTTCTCCACCCACTCCCCACTACCCTAATTACTAGCGAGGTTAACATCTCTTCACATGCCCATTAACTATTTGGATTTTCCATTTCATGCGTCACTTCTGTAGCCATGGTTTTTTTTTCTCTGTGTTTTCATTTTTGTAATTTCTAGGAAGTCTTTGTTTATTCCAGTTTTGGGACTAGCAAATATTTTCTCCCAATGACCGCTCTGTTAACCTTGTGTATAGTGCCCTTCAATGAAGATAAACTCTTCAATTTTACATAGTTATAGCCATCAGTTTGGGTCAGTATTGTTTGTGCTTCTTTGATTCAAGAAGTTGTTCCTCAAGATTAAATTAGAAAATAGTCTTTTAAATTTTATTTTATTAGCTTTTTAGTTTTGCCTTGTACTTTTTCATCTTTAATTCATTTGGAGTTCACCTTTTACATATGACATAAAGTCACTTTATTTTTCCCTATATAGTAAACCAGCTTAGCCGGCATCATATGTTAAACATCTATTTCTATCCACCAATTTGTGATACTTTGCAATCATACACCAGGTTTCATATGTACAGGAGTCTGTTTACAAACACTCTGTCCAATTATACTGGTCTATTTGTCTATCTTTGTGCAAATACCATGGTGTCTCTCTTACTAAGAGGCAATGGTGTGTCCAAGTCTAAGACTAATCAACCTGCTTTGCTCTTCTTTTTTTAAAATTGTCCTAGCAATTTGGGAACTTTTATTCTTCTACGTACATCTTATATTAAGTTGGTTAAATTTCTCAAAACCTCCTGCTAGAATCTTATTAACATTTTCAAATCAATAGCAGGAGAAGAAATGTTACATTGTCATGTAACAAATATTTCATCTTTCTAGTTACTCAGATTTTTTTCTTCTTTTTTAATGGAGTGTTAAAATTTTCCATGAAGATTTGTGCATTATACACAAGTTACCTCCTAGGCACCATAGTTTTGTTGTTACTATAAATGGTGTCTTCTTTCTATTAATGTTTTTTGCTAATTATTGGTGGTTGAATTTCTTAAACTGATTTTGTTTGGCAAACTTGCTAAACTCTCTTAATCCTTCTAATATTTTGTCTGCTAATCCCTTTGAGTTTTTCATGTAGATATAAGAAATGGGAGTTGTTTCATTCTTCCTAACCCCACATCTCTTATTTTGTTTTTTAATATTGTTTGGCTAAGACTTTTGATATCATATCAAACAATGGTGACTATAGCAGCCAACCTTCAAAGTTTCTTTATTAAGTATAATGCTGACTACAAATTTTTAACAGATAGGCTTCACCTAGGGTAAAGAGTTTGTTTCAATTAACAGATCTTTTTAGTAGTTTTTTTTATCAAATTCTTTTTCCATAGCTATTTGAATAATATAGACCTTTTCTCCTTTTAGTCTCTTAATGCATAGATTTTTTCATGTTAAATCATCTTTGCATTCCCAAGATTATGCTTGATTATGATATTGTTTTTTAATATACAATGTTTGATTCCATTAGCTAATAGTTTTATTTATAATTTTCTCATCTATGCTCATAAGTGAAATAGACCTACCTTTTTCTTTTCTTGCACTGTTTCCATCTGGATTTGAAATCAAGGTTTTACTGGCTTTACAAAATTACTTAGGCAGCTTTTCCTCTTTTTCTATTTTCTGGAATAACTCATATAAAATTTAACAGTTCTGTAATAATTTGGTAAAACTCAACTCCAAAATTGTAAAAATGCTTTGATTACCATAAAAAATTTAATTGCATCGGTCCATTAAACTTTTCTATTTCTTCTTGTGCCAATTATACATTTTATGTTTTTTCTCAAAATTTATATATTTTACCTAGGTTTTATCGTTGTTACTTTCTATTTCATTAGGTTTTTTTTCTCTTTCTCCACTATTTTTCTCCCTTTTTCTTTCAGTTTATTCTCTTGCCCCTTTTCTAGCTTTCTCAGTTGAATTCTTAGCTCATTTGCTTTCAGACTTCCCTGGTGTTTATAATAAATGTATTTAAATCTTTTAAATTTCCTCTATATTCCACATTAACTATACTTTGATGGCCTCCTACTCATCTTGTTGGTGAGGGAAAGATTCCTCTGCCCTAAGTAGTGTGAGATAGCTAAACACAGGACGAGTGACACTGGAGAGATGAGATTGACAGCAGTACGTCAGTCACATGTCATCACAGCCTGGGAGAGCACAGCACACATCATGCTGAGCCACAGAGAGTTACACTAGGGGACAGAGTGAACAAGCAGGGAAGTGGGAGGCAGGCTTTGTAACAGCAAGAGGGTGAGGTGACCCCTGGTCCCCACAGGAGGATGTGATTGGTTTGTTTGACTAACTTCATGGGCTGGTAGGGGAGTGAAACCCATTTGGTTAAAGACTAGGTGGAGTGCAGGATCTATCTGCTGGTCTAGCTGACTGATGCACTGGCTAGGTGGGGAGTCTTTCCCACTGGGTTGCACAGCATATCTGGTGAGAGCAGGAAAACTCATGGTTAGGCTTTTGAGGTCCTCTCATTTCAAATGTCAAGGCAGCATATAGTATTGAATATTAATTTCAGGCCTCACACTATAAGTTGTATCCCAGAAATTTTGATATGTGGTGCTGTCTATGTATTTTATAAATTCTGTTATGATTAAATCTTTAACCTAAGAGTTATAAATGTATGTATGTAGATATATATGCATTTATGTATGTATGTAATATATGTATGTATTGTTATATATATGCATGTATGTATGTATGTAGTTATTTATTACATATATGTTTGGTTTCCACACATAAGTCATTGCTAGAGTGATTGTTTTGCATTTTTTAGCACTTAAATTCATTTCATTATGGGCAGCAAATGTAGTCTGTGTGATGTTGAATTTTTGAAATTTGTTGAAGAATTTGCTTCCTTTGTGGCATAATCAATTTTTGTGAGTGTTCCATTTTTACTTTAAAAGAATATGAATTTCTGTTTGCTTGATGGGTATACATTTCTACAAATATTAGTTCAAATTTATTATGTTGCTTAACTCTTTTAAATCATTGCTTACTTCAGACTCTTTGTGGGTCAATTACTGAGAATCATCTTAGAAACTCCAGCTTCTTACTATGCAGCCATAAAAAAGGATGAGTTTGTGTCCTTTGTAGGGACATGGATGCAGCTGGAAACCATCATTCTTAGCAAATTATCACAAGAACAGAAAACCAAACACCGCATGTTCTCACTCATAGGTGGGAACTGAACAATGAGATCACTTGGACTCGGGAAGGGGAACATCACACACCAGGGCCTATGGTGGGGAGGGGGAAGGGGGGAGGGATGGCATTGGGAGTTATACCTGATGCAAATGACGAGTTGTTGGGTGCTGACGAGTTGATGGGTGCAGCACACCAACATGGCACAGGTATACATATGTAACAAACCTGCATGTTATGCACATGTGCCCTAGAATTTAAAGTATAATAAAAAAAAAAAAAAAAAAAAAAAGAAAAAAAAAAAAGAAACTCCAGCTTCCTCACCCAACTTTCAATGCTTTCCTATTTGCCTGATACATCTTTTCTTTTATTTTTAATTTTTTTGAATCTTTTTATTTTAAATATATCTTTTTAAAAGACACATTGCTCAGTTGTGTTCTGTTACCCAGTCTGAATATTTATGTGTTTTGATTTGTGAATATTTCTTGTAATTATTATTCTGTTAGGACATATTTCTACTATATAATTTTATATGTTCTCTTATCATTCTTTCTGCATTTTCTTTCTTCTTTCTTCTCTATTGTATCTGCTATCTCTTGTGCAGGATCTTCCATCCTCTTACTCCAGGCCTTCCTGCAGTGATCTACTTTTCATTGGTATAACCTGACAGCACTGCCTCACCTGCATCTTTCAGCTCTTGTTTCTTGCTTTTTATCCAGTATGCTTCCCTTTATCCAACCCTTGGGAAGAAAATTGTGGGAAACATTTTCCACAGTTCCTTAACGCATCCTTGTGTTAGTTTTTCCTCCTTTCCTTCCCTGTTTCATTTACTCTGTTCTCCACTCCAGTTCACTGGGATTGCTTTCCAAAATAAACTATCTATATAAAATCCCTTGTCTCATATTCTGCTTTTAAAGAGATTTCCAGGCTAAGACTCCCAAGTTCCTCAGAAATACAAGATTTTCTTCAGCTAGTTTGAAAGTTATATAGTTTATTTTTCATTAACAATTTATTGAAACTGATGCTTTTGTCATCAATTTGTATATCTAAAACTGCCACTCTCTCCCTTACAAAAAAATAGGATAGGTGACTTAATATGTCCTAACTATTCTCTGGTCACCTTGTTTCTGACCATTTTAATATCACATAGAATTTTAGTTTGGAATTATATTAATTAGATGTATCCTCTTTCTCTTCCTGATCCTTGAATTTTAGTAGGAAATCAAACTTTACTCCTTAGCATCCTCCAAGAGCGATTTCTCTTTCTGCTGAAAATATTTGTCCAAGGGTGTCTTAAAGATAATCTTACGTTATAGATTGTCTCAGCCATGTATCACTGAGAACATAAAACACTAACTTCAAAGACCTTTTCCTTTAACATTCTGTGTTAACCAGTAATACAAATACCACTCTATCGCCTTCTTCCATCTAGGGTTGCTGTTGAGAAGTTTGATAATAATAGTTAACACTTAACAGAATGCTTAGTATGTACAAGGGAGTGTTCTAATAATTTACATATATTTAGTCATTTAATGTCCATGATGGTAATTTCATTCTTCTTCCTTTGTAGTTAGAATCCCCTATTCTGTTGTCCCTCCACCCCCATTTTGAAAGCTTGTAGATTTTTCTTTCCTCCCTGATGGTCTCATATGTTAGTATATTGAGCATAGGTGTGATTTCATTTTTTTATCTATTCTATTTTACCAGTTCCTGAGCCTTTTTACTCTAAGGTTTTTTTATATTTAAATCTGAAAAATTATTGTTCCTTGATGCATTCCTCCCTCTTACTATCACTATCTTTTTCACTATCTCCTGAAATATTTCTTTTCCTCTATTTATTCATTCCCTCTTCTCAAGACTCTTACACAAATCCCAGCTTTTTAAAAACTTCTATCCTCTGTATCTCTTACCTTTCCTTTTGCGTTTTCCTGCCTACTGCTTCCCGACAGAGTTCCCTAACTGATCCGTTAGTTCACTAATTCATCTTCAGATATAATCAGTTTTTATTTCAATTCTCATATTTTATGCCTAGTGTTTTTCACTGATTCATTCTTATAATGATTTGTGTCTCTTTCTTGTTCCCAATAACCTTCCCTATTTCCTTGAGAAGTTTTATTATGATTAAACATGTTTGTTCTATCTGATATAATAACAGTGCTTCATTTAGTACAGATTGTTCGGTTTATCTTCCTTCATGGTGCTTGTACCTCAAAGAATTGCTGCGTCGGCTGGTAACATTTCCAAGTGGAAGCAGCAAACACCTAGACCCTATCTGTACCCATCAGAGTATATTTGGCCTTGGGGAGAAAACGCTCTTCAAATAATATCTCTAGTGTTATAATTCATATGTTATCACTCACTGCTTGTTCTCCCAACCACCAACTAGAGAGCCTGATACAAAATCTTACAATAGCCTGGCCAACGAAACTGCTCTTTGTCAAAAGCTACCTCTCTGAATTGTAATCACCTATCCCACGGAGTATTGAAAAGAGGAAGGGAGAAGGAGGAAAGAAGGCTTGAGGGCTGGTCTTGCACGTGTGTTTCTATTGCTCTCCACCCAAGCTAGCAAGCTCTTCCCAGGTGGCTCTGATGCAGCACAGGAGGGCCCTTTGCTCTGGGCCGCACTCTCACTTCCAGCCTAACCCCCTCTGTCACCCCAGGAGCTTCTCACAGTTTTCATGTCAGGTTCTCACATTCTTCAACCTTTCCCCCTCCCTTTTGGCATTTTCGGGAGCTGATTAGGGGGAAGTCGGGATCTAGAGCTAGTTCTTGACAGGACCGGTGATGTACTTTCCGGGAACTCCTAAAAATGCACCCCAGTCCTCACTTATAAAATGTGCCTAAGAAAACATGTTTGCCCAGAAACATGCTCAGGATGAGTGTTTCATCCGGAAAGTTTAGTCCTACAATAGTAGAAGACAGTATTTCACAATGTTAACGTGGCAGTTTTGTGCCAAGATATGTAGCTTATAGAAGGAGGATAGCTAGGACAAAACAGCCTGATGGGCTTTGACCAATTTATATACCTCAGACATATTTGTGGGCCTATGGTAACCCTATAAAGAATTTTTCATTCCTTCCTTCTTTCTTTCCTTCTTTTCTTCTCCCTCTCTCCTTGACTCTTTCCCTCACTCTCTGCATGTAAAAAAATCAGAAGCTGTTTGCTCACAGCACTGTGAATCCACACAGTGGGGTGCAAGCGAAAGCAGATTTGCAGCAGGAAGTTTGGTGGAAGGGCAAAGAGAAACACTTTCCTACATGGTCAGAGGATTATATCCAAACAAGGATGACTGATTTGACTCCGAAATTAAAATGTTGCAATGCAAATTTTTCCAACAACAAAAGGTGATTCTTACAAGCAAAGCACTCTACGGTTCGGTTCTTCTTTGCTCTTCTAATTATAATGCCCCCTCCAATTTCTATCAGTAATGTGCCTCTTGCCAGAAGCAAGCCAAATAATTGAGTAAAGACACTCGGATTAGTTACTACAAATTATCTCTAGTCTACAGAAGAAAAAAATTATCAGAAATCTACAGTCAATTTTTATTTTCTTCCTAAGTGAAAATGTACAGGGAACTATTCAGAAAATGTTATTTTATTTGCATTCTGCATTTATGTAAATCCACAAGAATAAATGGTTTTCAATGACATCATCCTCCCTCCTTTGTAAGTAGATAATAACTGATGGTACACTTTCCAAAAGGAGGATTTCACCAAATAAGGGGCTTTGCGAATGCAAATACACAAAGCAGCATGCACAATGAATAGAAAAATAAATTTACCCCAAAAGGGAAAGAGTATATCTAAGTAAGTGCTTCTTAGAAATAATACTGTTACTCATTTACTTCAAATTTTCTTGTTCAGATATTCCCAATGTATTCAATAAAGAAAATGGTTTTCAACCTCTGGTCCAACTAATACATTTAAAATGGGAATAAAGAGGGGCCAATAATGCTGGTTTCTGATAAGACCCCTGCCTGGTATCACTCTGCACCCTCAATCTAGATTCTTCCATGGTCAGCAGGGAAAATAGAATCGTCCATCTACAACACATAATGTGACTCTCTCTGTGCTTCAAAATGTACCAAATAGCAGCTCCAGCTCCAGGAGGCAGACAGTAGATCAAGGAATTATTGTCTGTCAAGATGGAATAAACACTAGGAATTGTCAATGCTAATGGGAGCAATTTTTCCTGGAGTTACCCAGAATTAGAATCCAAAGATTTATGAGCAGTTTGGCAGTAACAATATATTGATCGATCTTTCTTTTTTGCCATGATATATACCTATGTCTTCCCCTTCTTCACAAAACAGCCTTACCCCACATTTAGTTAATTCAGTTATCCCTTCTGGCTTTTATTCCACTGTATTTTTATTAGAATGCAGCCTCATTTCTAAACTCTGTTGCACTTACATCACTGTCATTTCTATTTTGCCTACAACCTCTTTATTTTCTGCAAACTAGTTTCCTTTTCTCCTCCTTTCCCACACCTTCACCTTCACATACATGGGCAAACTTGAGCCCACAGTACTGAAACACTCAAAGGTCACTAAAGATTCCTCTGTGACAGAACCTAATGGCAAGTACGTCATCCTCTTTTACACTTATCTATCTGTAATATTTGATACTACTGACCACACACTGTACTTCCTGAAATGATACCTGCCATTTAGTAAGAGTTCACTATAGTTAATACTGTGTCATGCACAATATTAAGCACTTTACATGCATTAATCTTTGTATTTTTCAAATGCCCACCTAAGGGTAAGGACCATTATTATCTCCATTTAAAAAATAAAGTAGTGGGATCTAGAGGGGTTAAGTAGTTACGTAAGGTTTCCAAGTAGTAGAGGAAGATTCAGTCCTAGCTCCTACTGACTCTAAGCCCCTGCTCTGCTTAGCACAGTGATACCACTTCCCACAATGTGCTTTTACTCCTTTACATTTATAACCCCATTTTCCTCCAGATCCTCTTCCCTGACCCCCTTACTTTTAGGCATTTTTCTGGCCCTATCCTTAGCTTTCTACTCTTCTTCCTCTCTACTATGCTTTAGACTTTCCCTAGAGTGCTATTAGTCATCTCAAGCTGCCACAACAAAATACTATAGACTAGGTGGTATAACCAACATTTGATTATTTTCTCACAGCTCTGAAGTTTGGAAGTCTGAAATCAGGGTGCCAGCAGGGTCGAGGAGAGGGCTTCCTGGCTTGCAAACCACCACCTCACTGTGTCCTCACATGGCCTTTTCCTCAGGGTGTGTGTGTGTGGAGAGAGTGCGCACTCTGGTGTCTCTTTCTCATCTTAGAAGGCCACCAACCCTGTCGGATTAAGACCCCACCCTTGTGACCCCATTTAACTTTACCTCCTAAATTCTATTTCCAAATACAGTCACATTGAAGGTTAGAACCTCAACATATGAATTTGGGAGAAACACAATTCAATCCATAACAAATCACGACTTAAAACATCTTCTTCTGTCCTCTAATTCATGTTCCCTCTCCTTGGCTCTAATTTCCTACTATGCCTTTCCCTTCGAATCTTCCACCAGCACTTCAAATTTAGCAAGTCCAAAACTCAGTTTTTCATTTTCACTGTCATGGAAATGTCACCACCCTTCGCTCACTCCAGGGTTAAAAACTTGGAACTAAATTGTGAACTACCTCTCTCTTTCAACCTCAGTGTCTGTTATTACCAAAGAACTGTGAATTTGTCCTTCAAACAAAGTCTCAGATTCATTCTTTTGTTTCTATGCCAGGATCAGATCCTTATCCCCTGTATGAGTTACTATTGCTGTATAATAAAACACCCAAAACTCAATCTTAAAACAATGATTTAGTATTAATCATGTGTTTGTGGCTGGCTAGGGGTTAGCTGATCTAGGTTGGGCTTAGCTGGTGCTCATCTGCTCCTCAGTTCTCTTTCCAGGCTAGCCAGGACATGTTCTCTTCTTGGTGATCACAGAAGCAAGCTCAATCACACAAGTGCTTCTCAAGTTTTGCTCACATTATGTCCACTAACATTCTAATAGCCAAAGCAAGTCACACGGTCAAGTTCAGAGCCAAGATGTGGAAGGCACAGGGTGAGAGAAAAAGGGAGTGAATATTTGGAACAGTAATTTAACCTATCACATCCTCTTATTCATATATTACAGCGCAACAATCTTTTAGCTGCTTGTGATGACTGTAATAGCATCCTTGTCCAATGTTTCCTGCATATAATTCCCAGATTAATCTTCCTTAAACACCACTTTTATCATGTCACACGTCTGTTCTAAAATCATGTATGGGTTGCTACTTCTAACTACACTATATCTAAAGTATTTTTTCTGTCTTTTAAAACCCTTCATCATTTGATCTTTCTCCATTTCTTAAACATACATCCTCCATTCTAATCAAGCCAGACTCTTCAGTGTTCCATGAACATTCTTTATCAAGTCTCATCTTGGTAGTGTTGTTCAGACAGTTCCTATTGCCCCAGATACTCCCTTCTCTCCCCAGCCTAATTACATCTCCTCCACAAAATTTCCCTAGGTAATTTTTCCTAGCTTATATCTGTTTTATGCTAGTGAATCAACATGTTACTTCTCCCAGAGAAGACTTATTGTTTGTTTATTCATTCAACAAAGTTTGATTTAGTACTTACTAGGTGCCAGCATTGTACTAAATGTTGGAGGTAACACAGTGAAAAGGACCCCAGTCTGTGACCATGTGCTAGCTGACAATCTCTTGGGGAAAATTATGGCATGATCATGCTGCATAGGGATGAACATAGAGTACACAGGAAAGGTTTAATCCTTAGTGGACTATGAAAAGATATTTGAAGAATAAACTGTCTATGGCAAAACCTGTGTGATGAAAAAAGCTAATCAGGTGAGAAAGGATTAGTGAGAACCATTCAGGTAGAAGGAACTAAGGCAAGAAAGAAAGAGGCAGCATGTTTGGAGAGCTGCCCATAGTTCAGAATGGCTGGAGAATTCAGTGTGACACAGAGACAGGGAGATAAGGCTGGAGAAGAAAGCCTTTTCTAAGGAATCTGAAACTCACATTGAGGGCAGGAGAGTAGTAAATTAGTATGTTTAAGCATGGGCATGACATGATCTGACAGTGTTTTAAAAGATCACTTGTAAACAATGGATTGAAGGGAGTCAAGAGGAGAAGCAAGAAGACCAGTTCAGAAGGCTGTTGTAATAGTCCAGGAGAAATATAAGTGTGGATCATACTAAGGTAGTAGAGAAAAGTAGATTTCAGAGGCATTGGAAGTGGCTTTAACATGACTTGGCTATTAAATGAAATAAGGTTATGAGAGAGAAAAGTGTCAGGATTTTGCCAAGTTTCTGGTAGAGGCAAAGTAAACAGTGGTGCAACTAATTCAGCGAGCCTAAAGGAAGGTGGCGAGAAGTGGAGAAGAGGGCAGGACAGGATGAACAGGTAGATGATGGGGGATGGGGGCGTGTCACACGTTAACACTCATTAAAGAATGAGACTGCTTTCTGATATCACCAAGCAGGTAAGTAAGGAGGATCTTCTGGCACCCCTGAAATCACTCCACATTGGTGGCCACCTATCCTGCTCATGAGTGGAAGTAGGTTCAAATCAGGATGGGCCTAGGAGGAGTGCTATGGTCCAGTGTTGTCTGAGACTCAGATCAGCCAGGTTATATATAGTTCTTATAGGTGGGGCACAAAGTCACTGAAGATAAGACTATGGGTCTCTGAACTCCCTTTACTGGATTTAGAATAGTGATGGTTGCAACAGTTCCTCATTCCACCACATCCATTGGTGGGATTCCTGAGAAATGCAGCTCATTCCTACTCATTTGATGATGCCAAAATAGTAATGCTTTTACTAAGCCAGAAATAAGAGACAAGTCGAACAAAATTGCAGCTGGTTTTGCGTTTGAACAAATTTTATATTCCTTTTGAGGAAACTGAAATTAAATATTTATTTTTTATATCTTGAGAAATCAAATTTTCTTTGCTGAGAAAACAATCTGAATATACATCGGATCTTGAAAATGAAAGCAGACTTACAGGGTTTTTATATTAGTATCAGTGATATTGGAAGTTTGCCCCCAAAGAAAGCAGTGCCTGGAGAAATAAGAGCTACATTCTCAAGCGAGAGAACTGTGTACTTACTTGATGGTTTGCAATGTATTCAATTACTGGGTAGCTCAGTGATCAAGGCCCTTAGCAGTGCAAAGGGCTATTAGATTACCTACCGCTACCCCAACCAGGGTAGAATTCTTCTTTCTAGTATGTTCATAAGGACTCTGTTTGGTCTAGTTTTAAAGGTCTTAAGCTTGGAGGCTTTAATCACCTCCTTTAGAAGACTCTTCCCTAGTATCATAGGAAGTATGTCCTTAGGGGAAATTCACTGATACTTAACCCATATTTTACCTGTTATAATTTCTTATTACTCTAATTAATACCTTCTCTGAGCCTTTCCTTGTGACTCATCCACCATGCATCACCTCTTCCTCTGCGGCGTTTTTGCCATTCAGATTCTTTGCATGTGGACAGTTAACCTGTGTCTCTAGTCAGTCCTAATAGTTAGGAAATGTTTAAGCCTGCAGTACTAATAAATCAGCTCAACGTATAATTAGAGCTTAACTCTGTGAAGAGAAGATGTAACCCATTTGTTAATAATATCACTTAGACCTTTTGAAAACATTCTTGCCGAAAATAACTGAGTTGAATTGGGAACTAGCCTTAATAGTGAAAATAATTGCCTTCTATGACATTGTGAGCCCAGTTCCTTCACCAAAAGTGCAGAGGTAAGAATGCTCTGTAGTTTTCTGTCAGGTATTCCAGAGGCAAGTAGACTACTAGCTTCCACAAAGTTAATTAAAATTCAGATTTATAGTTGGGAATGTGGTGTGAGTCTGTAGACCTAGCTACTCAGGAGGCTAAGGTGGGAGGATCTCTTGAGCTCAGGAGTTTGAGGCTGCAGTGAGCTGTGATTGCACCACTGCACTCAGTCTGAGTGACAGAGTGAGACCCTGTCTCAAAAAAAAAAAAAAAAAAAATCAGATTTAACTAAAATCAACAATATGCTAGATGCTTTCATTTAATCTGCCACATTATAGTCATTTTATAGATGGCTACACCAAGGCAAAGAGAAGTTAGAAACATGCTCAGCACCACACAGCAGAAAGTGACAGATGCAGAATATGCACCTGGGTCTTCTGACTTCTAATCCTGAGCTCTTGAAATGTCACTCACCTGACTGGAGACAGTAAGATGGTTACTTTTGGGGCTTGAGTATCTTTACCACACCACAAGACCCAAGGAGAATATCTGTTTTGTATTTTCTTTTGTACTGTAAAGAATATGGGCATGATGTTCCTGCTAATTCCCCTCACTGGACAAGCAATTTTGTGGGCATTTTGATGGAAAATTGTTGGGCATCCACCTAAAAGCCTTGATTTGGTTCATTTTGGTTCTTTTTGTTTTCTAATTTTTAAAAAAATCTTTAAATGGGGCCTTTCTATCCTTAGTTAATAATGTAAAAAATACTGTATTCACATAGATCCATTTCCAGGACTCTCAGTATTTAAGATTGGACTGAATGACCAGTGTCAACATTTACAATGGTGTCTTGAAATTGATGGCCTTTTAGGGCATTGTTTTAAGATTGGAGGTTAAGGGGAAGTTGAGGGAGCCAAGTCAGGATTCTAGGGTGGATGCCTGATGATTTCCCATCAAATTAGTCACAAAATTTGTTGTTTGATAAAAGAAATGGGCAGAAACAAGACCTTTTCAAATGGATGGAGCTTATGTTGAGAAACAAATTTTTCATTTAAAATAAAGAACATGGGCATGATAACAAGTGTGCTCATGGATGTAAAAAAGCCATGGAATTCCTGACTCTTATGAATGGGAAGTAGCCCATGCCTCCCCACTCAATTTACTTCATATTACCCTTTGTATGCTGTTGTACATGTGGCCTTTTCCTCCTCTGGTCTTATCACAAACATCTAACTGGGTATCCCGTTTATGTACTAGCCTGGGACAAGAAGATATGAATTAAGACAAGGTAGGAATGAGCTCTGAGCTTTTTCTACATCGCCATTTCTGGGTTCAGCCTTTCGTGGGGTCAAGAAGAGGGAGAACACAACCACTTACTCATGCAGGGCAGAAGAGAATAATTCTTCTCTACCCATCCCACATGACTTCCAGATAATTATCTATCGTTCTCAGACTCCAGGTAGAGCGAAGATCTGTTCACATCAATCTTCCTTACATTAATGCAGGAGGAAAAGAAAGGTAGAGGGCCAGGCGCTGTAGCTCATGCCTGTAATCCCAGCACTTTGGAAGGCCAAGGGGGGTGGATTACCTAATGTCAGGAGTTCAAGACCAGCCTGACCAAGGTGGCGAAACCCCGTCTCTACTAAAAATAAAAAAATTAGCCGAACATGGTGGCAAACGCCTGTAGTCCCGGCTGCGGAGGTTGCAGTGAGCCGAGATTGTGCCACTGCACTCTGGTCTGGACGATAGAGTGAGACTCAGTCCAAAAAAAAGAAAAAGAGAGAGAGAGAGAGGACCCGAGAGTTCTCTTGGAGCTCATTTTGGGTGTGAGATGGAGGCTCAGAATCAGGATGGTGCTGCTACTTCCCCCTTAGCTTTGTCAGTAAAGCGCTTAGCACCAAATCTAGGGGTGCACAAGTATAATGCACGAAGCTGTGTGCCCCATGACAAGTGGGGAGGGAATGGAGCAGGTCCAACCAGGGCAAATCAGTTTTTGCTGCCTGGGTGCCTGTAACCAAATGGGCTACGGGGTCTGCCTCAATTCAGCTAGATATTTTCTTATGGAACAACACCTCCCCCGAAAAATCATATTATGAATAATTTTGTATTTAAATATAAATTAGTTTAAGAAATAATGGCGTTATATAGGGACTAGTTTCTAAGGTAAAAAGTACAATTACAGTAGTGACCTCTTATTCGCAGTTTTTGCTTTTCATGGCTTCGATTACCTGCAGTCAATCTCATCCCAAACATATTAAATGGAATATCCCAGAAATAAACAATTATTATGCTTTAAATTGCACATTGTTTTGAGTAGTTTGATGAAATCTCTGTCTCTCCTGCTCCGTCCCATCTGGATTTATCCACGCTGTCTACAGTACCCACATGTCAGTCGCTTAGTAACAATCTTGGTGATGAGATTGACTGTGGTGGTATCACAGTGCTTGTGCTTAGTTTACTTTTGTTACAGTCTGTTGTTAAAATTGTTCTATCTTATTATTGTTGTTGTTAATCTCTTACTCTGCCTAATTTATAAATTAAACTTTATCATAGACATGTATACACAGGAGAAGTCATAGTAATCTAGGGTTCAGTACTATTTGTGCTTTCAGGCATCTACTGGGGGTCTTGGAACATATTCCCATGGATAAGAGGGGACTACTGTAGTCAAAATTGGCCATTAAAATATTAATACCTTCAGGGACCCCACACTGGAGATCAACAGTTCCAACACAGACTTTCCCTTCATCTTTGAATCCTATTTCAATTTCTTCAGTAGCCAGATGGAGTTGGCTTATATCTAGGGATCTTGTTATGTGAAAAATACATACCTTTAAAAACTAGAATCACACTAGGTGTGCCAAGACTCCAGAATTATGAGAGGTATAAAAGAAATGAGTCACCCTAAGGGAAGAATGTGTTCATGGTTCCATCTCATGCTTACTCTAAGGCTTACACTCAGTGAAGAGAATGACAGATGCAACTCCTCTTTCTCCATCCATTTCTCTTGGTATATTTATTTTTGTCCAGAGTACATAAAGTTGCCTTATTTTCAGTTGCCTTTTTATCAGTTATAGATACACATGATGCAACCTCTCTACATGTAAGTTCACATTATTGTGGATCATCAAGATACCACATTAGGGTAACCCCAACAACGTGACAATGTTAACAATGAATATTCGAATACTGTGATTGAAGCTTTATCATTTCATTTTTTTACTATTCTTAAGGAAGTGAGAAACTGTAAGTAGAACGTGAGAGATCTAGAATTATGATTAAAAGCACTACTGGAAATCGTGGCTCTCAGGACTATGGTGCTGGGATTCTATTGACATCTGGGTAGCAACTATGTTAGTCCACTCCCATAAGATTTCCAGAGCATTAGTCTGAAGCTGTTTTACATTTGCTGAAATTTACATGATTAATTAAAATTGATGATCAGTTTTAATACTAATATGCATCCTTATAATACCCAGATCCTGAAGTGTTTATTTATAAGTTTAGAGATATGGAAAAGGGGAAGTGAGGATGAGAAAGAAGGGAGAGAAATGGAACAAAGATTTATTGAATGTCTCGTATGTGTCTGAGATGCTTGGTTGAAACAGTCTATGTATTCTTTTCCTATAAGGTTTGCATTATTATGCCTATTTTATAGACTAGGTGCTCCCAGAAATTTTTTCCAAGGGTGATTCAGATAGAAAGTGGGGCTAAGCTCAAAACCAAACACAAGTATCTCTAACTACACAGCCTGCCACTGAAAGTAAAGGAAGACAGCTCTGCTTTGCTTCTTCATAGGGATGTTGAAAAAAAAATAACTAGAGTGATATTGCAACATGTTTTGCAAAGTAAAATATGCTAAGGAAGAGCTTATAGTATTAACCTTCTCCATAGGACTTGTACAGATGATGAACTTTAAGACTCATGAAACCAGTTTTCCTGGTGTGCAATTCCTTCTCCTGCCACAGTCTAAATATGCAATGTCATCTCCTATGTATTGTAATCTGTGCAATTGATAGCTAGTTCTAATGCTGCTACTGCTTGGCTAAATGATATTTAAAATTAAACTTAATAAATCTTTTAATGAAGAGATCATTCTATCTAATTAAATAAAATTTCAAAAGAGCATGTAACTGACAAACTACTGCAGTCAGATGATCAAGGTCAACATCAAAAATAATAAGTCACGTTGACAGTACCCTTAATATAATGTGATGAAAATGGCACTTTACCTCAGTGGTCCTACTCCCCAAACACATAAACCCAGTATAATTATGAGAAAAGCATCAGAAAAATATCAATAGAGGGACATTCTGCAAAATCCAAGTATTCCTCAAAACCATCAAAGTCATCAAAAACCAAGAGAATCTGAGAAATTGCCATAGTCAAGGGAAGCCTAAGGAGACATAATGACTAAATGTGATGTGCTATGCTGGATGGGAAGCTGGAACAGAAAAAGGTAAAAATGTTAGGTAAAAATTCAGAAAATTTGAATAAAGTATTAACTTTAATAATAGTGTATATCATAATACTGCTTCATTAATAGTGGAAGACTAGGTATGTAGTATATGGAAGTCTCCATACTATCTTCATAATTTTTGTTAAAATCTAAAACTGCTCTAAGTAAGAAAGTTTAATAATAAAACAAAAGAGTACATAGATAGGATATTACTTCAAAAAAATTCTAAAATATGTATTCTCTTTTCTGTGTTCTCATGTTTCTTCAAAGACATGAAGGACAGAGCAAGACAGCATTTTTAAAAATTCACATGAGGCCAGGCGTGGTGGCTCATGTCTGTAATCCCAGCACTTTAGGAGGCCGAGGCAGGTGGATCACCTGAGGTTAGGAGTTTGAGACCAGCCTGGTAAACAGGGTGAAACCCTGTCTGTACTAAAAATACAAAAATTAGCTGGGCATGGTGACAGGCGCCTATAATCCTAGCTACTCAAGAGGCTGAGGCACAAGAATTGCTTGAACCCGGGAGGTGGAGGTTGCAGTGAGCCAAAATTATGTTACTGCACTCCAGCCTGGGCAACAGAGTGAGACTTTGTCTCAGAAAGAAAA
>NW_012111364.1:10941494-11014041 GCF_000951035.1 Colobus angolensis palliatus
GTCTCTGGCCCAAGGTAATTTATAAGGGCTTTTGTTCTGTGGAACCTGCTGGGTCCAGTCTCTGGCCCAAGGTAATTTATAAGGGCTTTTGTTCTTCCTTCATGTAGGTCCCAGGAACTCATGGTGATGAAGACTTAGGACTCGTAATTACTAATAAGAATTTTATGAAACATAGTATCACCGGGCTCTGTGGCCTAATTTCTAATACTATGTGACTTGAAAGTTGTAAGACAAATTCCATAGTCTGCATTTCTTTTCTCTTCAAGACTGCCCCTATTCCATATATCTCTAGAGATTTCTTTCTCTCTTCATCTTCAAGACTTGATTTGAGTGGAAAATGTACCCCCTAATTTCCTGCTAACTATGTTGACATGCACACCATTTCTGCTTTAGAAGTTTAGACTAAGTAGTATAAGAATGCTGACACCAGAAAAGGATATAAGCAGCATGGAGAGAATTGTAAAAGCCTACTAAATTATGTAAAATAAAACTCCTTAGTCCCTAGCCTAACAAGGGATGACATCCTTTGGCTTTTTCATAAGAGTGAAGTTCAGAATAAATAAATAGATGAAATATTGAGTTCTTATTTGTGAATAATATTTGTGTTTCAGGAACTTTCAGGTATGTGTTACCAAATTTGGTGGGCATTTTCACAATACAGAAGTCAGTCACCATAAACATATTGTTGGAATAATTATATCTCTATCCAGAATTATCTGAGTATCAAGGAGTTCTTCAATCAATATACTGAAAAAGGAGGATCTGATTTCACATTTTCATTCTATCATTTGACTCATGAGAATAACCAGAATTCCATTGAATATAAATGTGAGCCTGAAACACATTTACAAGGTCCTGTGGCTTGGTTTCTAATGTCATTATCACTTTACTCAGCAATGTTGCTTGGACTCAACCCTAGTCCAGGATTTCCTTCCTCACTCAGTCCTCAGATCCAGAGGCTCATCTAACTGAATTTAGGCCTACGTTCCATAAAGTCACCGGAAAGGTTTATTAATTTACAATGCAAAGTATTTACACAGAGAGAGTTAATTTTTTTTTCTCTAGATATCTACTTCAGAAATGAGCTAAGGACAGCAGTGGGTTAAATGACAATGGAGCCAGGAAATAAAGGAAAGAGGATATTGTTAGGTTGAGAAAGCTTGCTGAAATTTCCTTTTATAAAATTATGGCACCGCAGAGTTATACCTAACTAGGAACCTAAATATTCCTGTCACAATTCTAGGCACTACTAGTTTTGGGAAATACCAAAAAAAACTTACTTTACCATTCTCATTTTTCTGGATGCCATATGCACTGATACCTTTCAGATTCTACATTTACACCTCCCATTGCAACCCTCTCACAATATTTGGACAGCATCTGCATTGTGTTTTACATTCCATTTATCTGACTTCCTACGAAAAGGAAGCATCCGTGTATATAATGTACTAATTGCTATCAGTCCCAATTAAGTAGAACTTGCCTCTTTTCCCCCACTTTTGTTTATTTTCTAGCATTCATCTGGTTTTGGTCTGCTCTCTATATTCAATTACTATAACAGTATATGGAAATAACTCACCACATTTCAAATTTGTATTTATAACATCAGTTGAATGGGTGCTATAGGCATAAACAACAGTAAAATAGTATTACAAAAATCATAAAGGAACATTATATAGGATAAACATTCCTTTGCTTCTCATCCTATATGTGTGAATGAAAGAATTAATATAGGATGACATAATAACGGTAAGACTCTTGGTACTTGGTATTATATAACACTGAATGATGGGGTGCAATTGAATAAGCCTACTTTGTGGTCAATCATTACTAGCTTGGGGGGTTTTAATTCCGAGGACACTCATTTTGTTCTAATTACAGTGCTCACAAAGCTTTGACAGCAGAGCAGGCAAGCACCTGGAGAGGAAAAAAATTGTAATTAATATTAATAAAAATATTATAATTAATGCACACTATAAAACATTATTAAATTATAAAAGGAACCTGTGATCAACAAATAGTGCTGAGATAAGTGGATAGCCACATGAAAAAGAATGGAGTTGGATTCATATCTCACACTATACAGAAAAATTAATTCAAAACAGATCACAGACTTAGATATAAGATTACGATATCACAGAAGAAAGCATAGGAGTAAATCTTCATGACCTTGGATTAGTCAGTGGTTTCTAGATATGACCCAAGAGCTCAAGTCATAAAAGAAAAATTAGATAAATTGGACTTCATAAACATTAAAAACATTTTGCCTCAATGGACACCATCAAGACAGCAAAAAGGCAACCCACAGAATATGAGAAATGATTTGTAAATCATACATCTGGTAAAGAACTTGTATGAAGACTATATAAAGAACTCTTATAACTCAACAATAAAAAGATAACCCAATTTAAAAATGAAGCTAGGTGTGGTAGTTCACACCTGTAATCCCAGCACTTTGGGAGGCCAAAATGGGAGGATCCCTTGAGGCCAGGAGCTTGAGACCATTCTGGGACATATAGCAAGACCCAGTCTCTACAAAAAATTTTAAAAATTAGCATATGATGGCACATCCTTGTAGTCCCAGCCACTCAGCTGAGGCTGGAGGATGGCTTGAGCCCATATCAAGACTGCAGTGAGCCGTGATTGTGCCACTGCACTCCAGCCTGGGTGACTGAGTGAGATCTTGTCTCTTGAAAAAAAAAAAGAGCAAAGACTTTCAATAGACATCTTTTCAAACAAGATATACGAATGTTCAATAAGCACATAAAATGATGCACAATTAGAAATTAGAAAAATGCAAATCAAAACCACAGTAAAATACTACTTCACACCCACTAGGATAGCTATGATACAAAGATGAGCAATGGCAAATATTGCTAAGGTTGTGGAAAAACTGGAACTCTCATACATTTCTGATGGGGATATACAATGGAGCAGCACTTTGATAATGGTTTGGCAGTTCCTCAAAAAGTTAAACATAGTTACCATAAATCCTTTCCACTCCTACTGGACACTATCATACATATAACCTATATTTGTTCATACAAATTCATAATAGCCAAAAAATGTACACTACCCAAAATGTGCATCAACTGATAAGATATGCCCGTGCAAGTGTACATTATTCAGTCAGAAAATGAAGTATTGACATACACTACAGTATGGACGAACTTTGAACACATGATGCTAGGAAAAGAAGTCAGACACAAAAAGTCACATGTTATATGACTCCATCTATATCAAATGTCCAAAATAGGCAAATCCATAGAGAAAGAAAATAGATTAGTTTTTTCCTGGATTGGGGGAGACAGGAATCAGGAGTGATTGCTAATGGGTATTGAGTTTCTTTTTGGAGTTACGGAAATGTTCTGGAATTAATGATGGTAGTTGCAGAACTGTGAAGATAGTAAAAAAACACTGAGTTGTACACCTTAAAATGGTGAATTTTATAGCATATGAAGTAAATATAAGAACTACAGTTATGATTCAGAAAGGCTGAGGACTTTATTAAGATTGGAGAGGGGCAGTGTAGTGCATTGATTAGGCCAACAGTTCTCAAAATGTGGTACTCGAGTCAGCAGCATCAACATCACCTGTTTTCTGTTCCTGTGTTGGTATGCTGAGAATGATGGTTTCCAGCTTCATCCATGTCCCTGCAAAGAACATGAACTCATTCTTTTTTATAGCTGCATAGTATTCCATGGTGTATATGTGCCACATTTTCTTTATCCAGTTTATCATCACTGGTCATTAGCGAAATGCAAATCAAAACCACAGTGAGATATTGATTGTCTCACACCAGTTAGAATGGCGATCATTTAAAAGTCAGGAAACAATAGATGCTGGAGAGGATGTGGAGAAATACGAACGCTTTTACACTGTTGGTGGGAGTATAAATTAGTTCAACCATTGTGGAAGACAGTGTGTCGATTCCTCAAGGATCTAGAACTACAAATACCATTTGACCCAGCAATCGCATTACTGGGTACATACCCAAAGGATTATAAATCATTCTACTATAAAGACACATGCAGACGTATGCTTACTGCAGCACTATTCACAATAGCAAAGACTTAGAGCCAACCCAGATACTCTCTTGCCATTCTAAAGTTCCTGAACATTCAGAGATGTAGTCTCTGCCTAAGGAGTTCCAAAGAGTAGATCACCAGATGGGGACAGGTCATGAAGCATCATGTCCCATGATCCTAGCCATGTCCCATCCTAACAGGTGATGCTGGCTTGCAGATGCGTCTCCCATTGCAGGAGCAGACGAGTCTACCCACCTCCTCAGCTACATATTGTTATAATAGAACTAGTAAACTGCCTGAAGAGAATCTTCATAGAGGAATGTATTAGATTTCAGGCTCTTCTGTGTTGCTCACTGTTGTATCCATAGGGTCTAGAAAATGTGCCTGGCACATAGCAGGTATTTAACACACTTTTTTTTCAAATCATGAATAAACATTAACAGTGTTTTTCTAACTTAGCCTTTAATTTTTGAATATTTTCAAATATCCAAAAACATCAAAAAATTCCTTTAATAATTGTTATTCCTTCTCACAAGCAGATCCATTTTTGTCTTCTATCTTTAAGCTCCTAATTAACTTTAAATATTTATCAAGCCCTTAGTAAAGATCAGGTTTCATAGAATATGAACCCACAATACAATTGCTGATATTTAGGGGTTTATTTTCTGTGACAGAGTACATATTTCATATATGTGCAAACATCATACAAAGATCATAAGTATAATTTTAAAAAATATTTTATTGCTGGTCTGAGAAAAAAATGAAAGCAAACATCCAGAGTTAGAAGATTTATGATTTTCCCTGCATTCTCAGTAGCAGTACCTACAGGACATATTTTTATGTTAAAGGCCCATGCTGCTGGAAGATGCTGACATTCTTATAACTCACCACCTGAACAATCTGAAGGAGCACAAAGAAACACCACTGATGTATGGGTGAATGGTTTCCCAAGGAGGCTGGCACCTCAATTGCATTAATTTCTTCACTGAGGTCCTAAGATTCTCACAGCAAGATGTGAGTAGTTTGCTCAGAATAAAAGACAAGGCCTTAGTAAAGGCCTACAAGGTCTCTCCGACTTCATCCCATTGGAGGGGAGTGGGTGTGGGAAAGAATATTCCTTCATATTCCTCAAACACACCAGGTTTGCTCCACCATTCCTGCTGTGCTCTGTAAGTTCTCACTGCCTGGGATGTTCCTTCCCCAGTACCCACTTGGCTAACTACTCTCACTGCCTTTGTCTTGCTCAAATGTCTCTCCTTCTCCAGGAGTTCTACCCTGATAGCATTATTGAACGCAGCCATCTGCCCCTATTGTGCCATAGTCCCACCCCTACCACCCATATTCTTTAGCCTACTATCTACTCCTCTTAGCACTTCCCACCTATTGAAGATATGGCATATCGTGTTATTTACTCTTCCTCACACTAGAACGTAAACTCCACAAGGGCAGACCTCTTCACTGTTTGGTTCACTGAGGTACCCTACCCTAGAATAGTAGCTGGTAGATCGTAGGCACTCCATAATAACTCCTTGAAGAATGAATACAGGAATTAATTCACTCATAGACCAAGCTCTTTAATATATCACTTTTCCCTTTCAGTTTTAGTCTGCTCTGATACTAATATCTGCTGGGAGGTTTTGCGTGTCTGAGAAGTTGAACTCTCCCAACCTGTTGGTTGGGCTTACTCAGTGAAGGATCTCGTCTCTGGAATTTATTCTTCTGGGCAGGCTGCCAGAAATTGAATTTGTTGTCTTTGGGGTATGATGCAAGATTTAGGGTTTTTTTGTTATTCTGAGGGGTGTGTTTCAATTTTGGCTGACTTTATTGTTTTGTCTGGGACTTTATTCTTTTATTGAGTTTTATTTGTCTGGGTTGATCAAGCAATTTAGCAACTATTCTTCACGGAGCTATGGAATACTAGAAATTAGAGCTGAAAAACACCTCATGGTAGGTCCAGACCATCCCCCTGCCATTAAGTATTTTTGCTCACCACAATACACTGTCCATGGCTTTGTTCAATGAAGTTTTAAATGTCCTTAGAGATTCTTTTGGGCACCCACTCAACTAACCTAATACTCCTGACAATTAACAAGAATTCCCAATGTTTTGTCTAAACTTTCCCTTTCTTATTTTCATTTTATTTCCTTTATTTACAGTTCAAGGTCAACCCTTTTTCTTTTGGAATTTTATACCTTTCAGAGAGGTGTGGACTTACCTTTCTGCTCTATTAGTTCTTTAACCAGACTATGTGTTCCTACCTTAATCTTTCTTCATTCTCTTTGTTTAATTTTGGTTTTGGTTATTGAATTTCTTCCAACTCATCACCTTGGTTTGCAGTATGTATAGTTTCACTGTTCACCCATTGAATGACTATCACAATGCTTTTCCTTCAGAAACCTTAAGACAAAGCACTGCTATCTGCCATATATAATTATAAATATATCCAATTTGATGCCATAATCAAGGGTGTTTTTATTTTACTCATCAGAATATTAAATAAGTTCTGTACAATGCTGTTTACTTAACTTGATTTTAAATTCTGATGTTAATTGTGTAACATCAGACACCTCACGTAAGCCCTTTGTACTTTTGTTTTTATATCTGCAAAAGGAGAGAACAACATCAGCTTCAGCCTCCTTTGCTGTAATCTTATGAAAATAAATATGTTATCCTAGGGCTAGAAAGAGATCTTTCAGAGAGGAAAACACCTCACTTCCCAGCTTTCAGACAGAATCACACAGGATAAATAATTCTCAATATATGAAGTTCAAATGACACTCTTTTCTGCTTACAGTAATTTATGCTAAATCAATCAATCTCCATTTGTATTAAAGGGCAAATTTTTAAAATTCAAAAATGCCATGGGCCGATTTTTGTAAAATACTAAATTACAGGGTTGGATGAAGTGGCAGTGTCAAACTGCTCTAAGAGTTTCTAAGTGTTTATGCTCACTTTCTGTAGTTGTCTTTTATAGGCACTGGTCCAGGGACCCCACTTTGAGTAGCTCTGTGCTAGACAATTATATTCCTCACCTTCCGATTCAGATACTTTTCAAGATAACTCTTTCTCTTCTAACGATTAACATTAGACTTGATTTTACTTTTCAGTTTTTGTACTTCAATTCAAAATCAACTTTAAAAAGTAGAATGGCAAATTAATTAATCATTCCTCTCAAAACATTTGATTACATATTTCTCATTTATTTATCATTACCTTTTTTCAAAGTGTGGCAATCCTTAATTCATATCATAAAATCAAATCTGAATGAAAAATATTTTTAAGAAAGAAGAAAAAAATAATTCCATGGAGCTTACACCAGACCGCTGAATTGCAGAATGATCTCTTAGTCACAGCGATGCTAGCAGCTCCACTTCTCAAACTGTCACTAGTCTCTGACAGCCTACCGTCAGGGATAGGCTGACAGTAAGCAAACACATTCCAATCAAAAGGAAGGCAAAATCACCCAGTGCTAATTCTACCCCACCTGGCAGTCTGCCATCAACTTTTACTCTTTGGATTTAAGACACAGATCATATATAAGAAATAACTGGAGTAGCTATTACATAAGCTGGTTATGGGATGCCATGTGCTTTCAACTAGCGTCTTTTATAGTTTGGGTAAAAGAAAAATTTTGAGTTTTAGCACTCTTTTCTGGAATAGGCTTCTCTTATTTTTAGGGTTTTAATTATGTTGAGAAGGAACTAAATAACCATATATTGACATTTTATTTTTCCAGGGAATTAAAAAAAATAAAGTTAATTGGAAAACATGAAATGTGAAGGAATATTAAATACAGTAAACTGAACAAATGTAATCCATAAGTTACACGTTGAGCTTTTTATGATCTAAACATTTCTTCCAGAAAAAGAAAAATTGAAATTCAAAGACTTATGAGCTTGTTTCAAAAAATAGTAAAAATAAGTTCCAACTGGTGTAAGAACATGAATAAAGTCCCAACTCATGGTCAAAGTACAACATGGTACCAGGGTATATAATAGCACAGGATGAGTGAGGTATTAGCAGAACATTTTATACTACTTTAAAGGATTTTTATACAACTAGGAAAACATATATATATATATATATATATACATATACACACACATATGTATAAATAGCAGAGAAAGTGTATTAAAACAATGTATCAGATGAAGTTTTTCTTTAGACAATTTTCTAAGAGCAAGCACATGGCAAATGTGGATTAATCATTAATGAATTTAATAAAGTGAACAGATTATTAGCTCCTAAAGCTAGTTATTTTGTTTTTCAAATGTTTCAAATGTGCCAGATGTTTCATAAAAATAGTTTTTATTTAAAATGATTTATGAAGCTAGAATGCCCAACTTTTATTTCTGTGTTAAAATCTAAGTGTTAAAAACCGTTAACAGACAAACAGAATTTACAGTTCAGTTAGCAGTTACTGAATGTGAAAAGAGTTCTTAAAATGCTCCTCTTCAGAGCCATTCTCGTTCCCATAGAAACCAATGTGAGATCCTGGAAAACAAGGTAAGTTCTAAAATAATCACCATTATAAATACCCATTATATAAATGTAAATACAGGCAATTGAAATGATTTAGATGATTTTGAAATTGCATATCATTTCCCAAACCATAATGATTCCTTCAGAGTGGTTCTTGTCTGTCATATAAATACAGCATTTACAAAATTTTAAAAATTCTTATGATTTACCTGTGAGACCATAATCGCCTTTTCAAACAAGTCTTGGGCATGCAAATACTGACTTTTGAACAGGTAGTTTGGTCCAAGATGGGGTCTTTTTGGGCTAGGCTCTTATGTTGTGGTAGATTAAGTACTTCTCATTATTAGCATTTAGATTTTAAATAACCGTATCTTTATTCATTACTAATTGTCCTACAATGAGATCTAAATAATTTAGAGAGTTATTTTACAATTATAATTTTTCACATTTTCATTTGTCCAAGCATTTTGTTATGACAAAAGAGCCAAAAAAGCTCCTTCTGTTTGGGATTATAATTCTTCCGAAAGTCCAGAATCAATCACTGGGTACAGAGTACTGATAATACTAATAAAGATGTGAGTGTGAGTTGTTCCCAGGTATACGTACACCTTCCAAGAAGAGCTAAGCCCCTCCCCCATAAACCAAGCCATTAAACATATCACACACAAAAATCAACTCAAAGTGGATTAAAGGCTTAAATATAAGACCAGACACTGTAAAACTCCTAAAAGAAAACGGGGGAAAGCTTCCTGATATTGGTCTAAAAATGATTTTTTGAATATCCCAAAAGGAAAAATAGACAAGTGGGACTACATCAAACTCAAAAGCTTCTGGACAGCCAAGGAAACAGAATGAAAGGGCAACTGATGGAATGGGAAAAATATTTGTGAATTATTTATCTGATAAGTGGTTAATACCAAATACACATAAGGAACTTCTATAATACAACAGCAAACAAAACAAAGCAAAACAAAAACCCAAATATCCCAATTAAATAAGGCAAATGGTTGGAATAAACATTTATCCAAAGAAGACATACAAATGACCAAAAGGTATATGAAAAGATTCTCTACATCACTATTCACCAGGAAAATGTAAATCAAAACAACAATGAGATATTATGTCATACCTGTTAGCATGGCTATTACAAAAAAATAAGGTAAGTGTTCGTGAGGTTTTGGAGAAACTGGAAACCTTGTGTGATGTTGATGGAAGTCTAAAAATGGTGCAGCCTCTATGGAAAACAGTATGGAGCTTCCTTAGAAAATTAAAAGCAGAGCAACCATATGATCAAATTATTCCACTTCTGGGTATATATCCAAAGGAATTGAAATCAGGCTCTCAAAGAGATATCTGTACTTCCATAAATATGTAGTATTATTGTAGTATTATTTGCAGTAGCCAATATATAGAAACAATCTGAATGCCCATCAACTAATGAACGGATTAAGAAAATGTGGTGTATATACACAATGGAATATTATTCAGCCTCAAAAAAGGAAATCCTGCTATATGCAACAACATGAATGAATCTGGAGGACATTATGCTAAGTGAAATAAGCCAGTCACAGAGAGGCAAATTATGTATGATCTCACTTAAATGCAGGATCCAAAATAGTCCAAGTAATAGAAACAGAGAATGGAATGGTAGTTGCCAGGGACTAGGGGATGGGGAATTGGGGATTTTCTGTTTAATGGCTATAAAGCTACAGTTACACAAAATGAATAAGTTTTGGAGATCTGTTGTACAATACAGTGCCTATAATTAACAATACTGTATTGTGCACTTAAAAATGGAAGAGGGTAGATCTTATATTAAGTCTTCTTACCAAATGATAATAATAAACCCAAACATATATCACAATGGGGTTTAGAGCTGGCTGCACTTCTGTCTACATTCATGTGTCAGAAAAAAAATGATTCTGGGGGTTCTGGTGTTAACTGTCTGCCTCTCTGCACATCGGGATGGTTTGTTTTCAATCATTTAAGAAAGTCCTTAGAATATAATAGCTCCACCACTTCTTAGCGCTATGACCTTGGCCACATTACCAACCTCTCTGAGTCTCAGTTTCTCAAGTACAAAGTGGATTTAAATTGTACTCAGTAGGCGTACTAGTCTGTTCTCATGCTGCGAATAAAGACATACCTGATACTGAGTAATTTATAAAGGAAAGAGGTTTAATTGACTCACAGTTCCACCTGGCTGGGGAGGCCTCACAATAATGGCTGAAGGCAAATAAGGAGGAAAGTAACATCTTAAATGGCAGCAGACAAGAGAGCAGGTGCAGGGGAACTCTTCTTTATAAAACTATCAGATCTTGTGAGATGTAGTCACTATCACAAGAATAGCACAGGAAAGATCTGCACCCATGATTTAATTACCTCCCACTGGGTCCCTCCTGCAACATGTGGGAATTACGGCAGCTACAATTCAAGATGAGATTTGGGTAGGGACACAGTCATACTGTATCATTATGCCCCTGGCCCATCCCAAATCTCATGTCCTCCCATTTCAAAACAAATCATGCCTCCCAACAGTCCCCCAAAGTCTTAACTCATTTCAGCATTAACTCAAAAGTCCACAGTCTAAAGTCTTATCTGAGAAAAGGCAAGTCCCTTCTGCCCATGAGCCTGTAAAATCAAAAGCAAGTTAGTTACTTCCTAGCTACAATGGAGGTACAGGCATTGGGTAAATATACTCATTCTAAATGGGAGAAATTGGCCAAAATGAAGCAGCTACAGGTCCCATGCAAGTCCAAAATCCTGCGAGGCAGTCAAATCTTAAAGCTCCAAAATGATCTCCTTTGACTCCTTGTCTCACATCCAGTTCACGCTGATGCAAGAGGTGAGTTCCAGTGGTCTTGGGCAGCTCTGCCTCTGTAGTTTTGCAGGGTACAGCCTCTCTCCTGGCTGCTTTCAAAGGGTGGTGTTGAGTGTCTGTGGCTTTTCCAGGCATATGGTGCAAGCTGTCAGTTGATCTACCATTCTGGGGTCTGGAGGAAGGTGGCTCTCTTCTCACAGCTCCACTAGGCAGTGCTGCAGTGAGAACTCTGTGTGGGGGTTCCAACCCCACATTTCCCTTCTTCACCACCCCAGCAGATGTTCTCCATGAGGGCTTCACTCCTGTAGCAAACTTCGGCCTGGACATCCAGGCATTTTCATACATCCTCTGAAATCTAGGTGGAGATTCCCAAACCTCAATTCTTGACTTCTGTGCATCTGCAGGCCCAACACCATATGGAAGCTGCCAAGGCTTGGGGCTTGCACCCTCTGAAGTCATGGCCTGAGCTGTACCTTGGTGATGCAGGGCACCAAGTTCTGAGGCTGCATACAGCAGGGGGTCTCTGGACTCACCCCATGAAATCATTTTTCCCTCCTAGGCCTCTGGGTCTGTGATGGGTGTGGCTGCCATGAAGGTCTCTGACATATCCTAGAGAGATTTGCCCATGTATTGGCAATTAACATTTGGCTCCTTTTTACTTATGCAAATTTCTGCAGCCAGCTTGAATATCTCCCCAGAAAATGGTTTTTTCTTTTCTACTGCATCATCAGGTGGCAAATATTCCACACTTTTATGCTCTGTCACCTCTTGAATGCTTTGCTTAGAAATTTCTTCTGCCAGATAACCCTAAATCATCTCTCCCAAGTTCAAAGTGCCACAGTTCTCTAAGGCAGGGGCAAAATACGACCAGTCTCTCTGCATAGCAAGAGTGACCTTTACTCCAGTTTCCAGCAAGTTCCTCATCTACATCTGAGACCACCTCCACCTGGACTTTATTGTTCATTTCACTATCAGCATTTTGGTCAAAGCCATTCAACAAGTCTCTAGGAAGTTCCGAACTTTCACATCTTCCTGTCTTCTGAGCCCTCCAAGTCTCTGGGAAGTTCCAAACTTTCCCACATTTTTCTATCTTCTTCTGAGCCCTTCAAACTGTTCCAACCTCTGCCTGTTACCCAGTTCCAAAGTCGCTTCCACATTTTCAGGTATCTTTATGGCAGTGCCCTACTACCCTGTACCAACTGACTGTATTAGTTTGTTCTCACGCTGCTAATGAAGACATACCTGAGACTGGGTAATTTATAAAGGAAAGAGGTTTAATTGACTCACAGTTCCACATGGCCAGGGGGGCCTCACAATCATGGCTGAAGGTGAATGAGGGGCAAAGTCATGTCGTACATGGTGGCAGACAAAAGAGCTTGTATAGGGAAACTCTCCTTTATAAAACCATCAGATTTTGTGAGACTTACTCACTATCAAGAGAACAGCATGGGAAAGACCAGCTCCCAAGACTCAATTACCTCCCACTGAGTCCCTCCCACAACATGTGGGAATTATGGGAGCTACAATTCAAGATGAGATTTGGGTGAGGACAGAGGCAAACCATATCAATAGGGCTGTTGTGAGGAGGATTAAATAAGTAAATACACAAAATGGGTTTAGCCCAGTGCCTGATACAAAGTAAACACTAAATATATATTATTAGAGGGACTGACTTCCTCATAAAGTATTAAAAAGATATCAAGGAAACAAAACACACACTTAGAGACGTTTAGGGGTAACAAGGAGAATCTGAGATATTTTAAAATATATCCTTACTTAATAATAGCTAACATGTATTGATCACTTATTATGTGCCAGGCATTGAATTATGCACATTATATACATAATCTCCTTTAATCTTAACTGTAACTGCAAATAACCAAAATATATTACAGATAAATTAAGTAATTTGTCTAAACTCCCCTTTAGAAGGAATTGAGCCTGGATTTATAATACAAACTGGTCTGCAAATATGTATTCTTAATATCATTTTCTAAAATTATTCCATGTGCCATGACCATTGAAATGCGAAGTTGCTCATTGTGCCATGTGCCATGACATTTAAAATGAGAAGTTAATGTCTATGGCTGTACCACCCTGAACATTCCCCATCTCATCTGAAATAAGAAGTTATTTAAGTTTCAGCATTCTGGATTTCATGAGCCAGTACAATGGAAGAACCAGTACAATGGAAGAAAGGGCAGGGGTGGTGGAACTTGAGGTAAGATTGTTGATTTTTAAATCAACAACCTCTCTTTAAACTGAATATAGTTTTAGGGGGAAAAAGTCACCATATTGCTGTTGATTTTTTTCTTTTGCTAAGGATTGATACAAACTTCATCATATATCAAAAGAACTAAATAACAGGTCCGGGAACTAGAATTTGGGTTTTCTGACTCCTTGACAAAATCTTTTTTTTTACATTCTTTAAAAAATTATTTTAATTGACAAATAAAAATTGCATATATTTATGGAGCACATGTTTTAAAATACAAATACATTGTATAATGACTAAATCACACTAATTAAGAGATGTATTACCTGACATAATTTTTTTGGTAGTGAGATATCACTATTTTCAGTAATCTATATAAATCAAATAGTATAAGAGATACATTTTAAAAAAATTACATCTAATTGTAGTTCTTGGCCAAGTTTGTTTTACATTTAATTACTCCATTTTCTGTATTCCCAAACACTCTGTTCATTTCTCACATAATATTAAGATGGAGATTGAAGTGGATTACTGCGTTTCATTGTGATTTATCCGTTTACACGTCTCTGAGTAGAATATGAGCTTCTTGAAGAAAGGGACCTTGTCCATACATGTTTGATGCACAGCTCGTGGTAAGCGGTATGACCTAACATTGTTAAATAAAGGAATGGGATTTATAGATATAATCTGGAACATGTATCAAAATTTACAATAATACCCAATTTGTGTATGTATATTCTATAATATTCATCCATATACATCCATATATTATATATAGAATTCCATGAAGTTCACTACTGTATTCAGAATGATATTCAAATGCTATTCAAACAATTCTAAATGATATATTTTGAGCACCATAAAATGTTACACAAATCCATATTTAAATAGTATTATTGTATAATAACCTGTAAACTAGAGTTACTACACACACATACACACCACACAAATTCTATTTAAAAAGCTATTTACCACAAAGTAATTCTAAGACCTTATTAACACTGCCTAATGGAAAAGTCTGGAGATTGGAGCCAGGCAAAAAAATCTGCATTTTGGTTGTCTAGCACTACCTGAGTAACTTCGGTTGCTTCTTTCTGAACGTGAATTTTCTGTGATGTGGAGACATTTAATACCATGCTTAGGGAACTGGCTTAAGGACTGGAGGTAATAATGTATGTGAAGGGCTGATGAATGCTTGTGGTCATACTGTAGTCTCTCTAGAGTTCCTTCCTCGGTTGCAAACTAAATAAAGGGTTTTTTGCTTGTTTTACACATTATGAGTCTTTTATAGTCAGGAAAACTACACGGATCTCAAATTTGGCAATTCAGAGAGTCCGATTAACATGGTAGAGACAAAAAAAAAAAATATATATATATATATGTAAACTAGGAAAAAGCGCTAAACCCGCAGGGAGCTCTGGGCCGACCTCCAGTATCCCAGCATTCCTCGCGCTGCTCCCGTAGTTCCTTCCCCGAGTCTCTATGGTAGCGTCAGCCTCGGAGGCGGCAGTGACTGTGGCGTTTCCTTGAGGAAGAGTGAGGGTTCTAACTTTCCTGCTGATCTGGGAGGTGTTCGGCGCGGAGGGTCGAGATGTCAGAGAAAAAGCAACCTGTAGACTTAGGTCTCTTAGAGGAAGACGACGAGTTTGAAGAGTTCCCGGCCGAAGGTAACCGCTGTGCCCCGGTTTCTGTGCCGCGCGGACGGTGACTTGGGCCTCGGTGTGGAGGTGGTTTGGTCGGTCGGGCCCAGCTAGGGGCACCGGCGGGAAGTTTGGACTCCCAGGGCCGGCACTCGAGGCGCTAACGCTCATCCATCAGTGGCGCCCCAGCTTCGGGTTTGGGGTGTCGCGCTGGGACTCACTGGCGAGGCCCAATGGCCTCAGCTTCCGTACTGGGAGGCGCCACCGTGAGTCTGGACCCAGAGCCCCGCGTCTGGGATGGTTGGCCCCTTTACTGTTCATCTGGGTTATTCACCACTTAAACTTTAGTTCAAGTCTACATAACTTCCTTTTATTTTTCGTTTCTTTTCTTTTTGTTTTAGCAGTCTTTCTTTGCCTTTAAAGCTTTCCAGAATTGAATTGTCTGTAGTTATGCCAATGCTGCTTAACTTTCAGGATGTTACAAATGAAGCCTGATTAAGTAGGATAGAAGGGTAAGATATTGGGTGCTTAATACACATTATCGCCTTACTCCTGCTCCTCACCATTTTTGTCATTTAACTGTGACCTAACTTAATGCTTTATAAGACCCTACAACTTGACGGGTGTGGTGGCTCACGCCTGTAATCCCAGCAGTTTGGGAGGCCGAGGTAGGAGGATCACATGAGGTCAGGAGTTCAAGACCAGCCTGGGCAATATAGCGAGACCCTGTGTCTACAAAAATAAATATGTATTTTTAAAAAAATATATATTTTTTCAATTAAAAACACCCTTTTTTTTTAGTTTCAAAACTAAAGACCTTTAGTTTTTTCATTGTCGGTAATAGCAAATTGCTAACATTTCTTGAGTGGCTGCTGTTTTCAGGAACTTGTCTAAGTGCTTTACTTGTAATAGCATATTCCACTTTCATAAATATACGAAGTAGGTGCTAGACCATTCTTTAGATAAACTGAAGCTCGGAGTGAAACTTTCCTGATGTCTCATAACTAGTTAGAAACAATAGAACTGGATTTGGGACACCTGTTCTGATTGACACCAAAGTTCTTAACTTTAGCTGTACTGCTTCTGTTGGTGAGATTGCTGTTGCCAGTTAGGTTTTCAAAATCGGCTGCTTTATTGACTAATGGTTGATGAGTAGGACTTGTAAATATTTACCTTATAAGAAAAGGAGATAACTTTCTGAAGGTGGTAGAAAGAGAATTGTGGTTAATGGGGTACACATCCTGTTGCATCAAGCAATTACTACTACACTAAAATTGTCCCAAGTTGTATACTCTATCATGATCCTATTGTACGTAAAACCACATAGCTGGAACATTTGTTCTATTTATAATGTACCTTTACTTTGTTTAGTGGAAGAGAATATTAGTGTACATGCTACAGAAACTCGTAAACTAACCCAAAGCACATTTCTTTTCAGTTCTGGAATTCATTATGTATTGTAGACATTCTTAGTTTTTTGTTTTGGTAATGGATTTATCTGTTCAGTCATGTTTTCTTTAGCTCACTTTCAAGTTGCTTCATAATCTGCCAACGTAGAGCTGTGTCGTAGAAAGCTGGCCTATTGAAGGTACGATCTTCTTACTCAAACTTCATACTTCAAATAACATTCTTCATTATCATATACAGGGTGAAATGTTAGGCACTTTATTTACATTATATAATCTAATTATCACTATCACCCTGAGAATATGGAGGCTCAGAGACAAAAAGAAAAACAAACAAACAAACAAAACTTGCCATTATGTCCAAGCCAGAATCTGAAAGGTCTATCTCTCTGATCCAGACTTTATCCGCAGCATTTAGCAGAGTGCCTAATACATAGTAGGTGGTCAATAAATGCTTGTTGAATGAATGATGAATGAACCCACATTTAAAATGAGTAGTTAGTTGATAATTGACTGCTTAAAAACGATCTAGAGGTAACTATGTACCTGATGGTACACTTGATTTTTTTCAGCAACTTTCATCAGCTTTTGCGAGTGTAGTTTGTGCTTGTTCTAAGTTTATGCTGTGAGCAGCAATTTTTCAAAGTGTCAGTAGTTATATAGTAAAACAAAACAAAAAGGTAAAAGGAAAAGCAAAGAAAATATTCTAAGGACAAAGGACTCACAACAGACTGGTTTATTAACATTAAGTAATTGACCATTTATGGGTCTCCTTACATAATGTTTGTTGTCTTCAGATATAAATGTGTAGAATTAATTCATTCAGGAAACTTTCCATTTTAGAATGAGAAACATTTTTAATGTCTTTATTTTGTTCAAGTTTCTCTTCTCTGGTTTATGATTTGGAGAGGTTTTTCTTAAGTTAGTGAGAAAATCAACCCATAAGGTGAAACCCACTCAATACTTACTCATGAAAATTGTTCTGATGAATAACAAAACCTAAAGAAGAACAAACTTAGGAAAATATCACCAAATAATTATTTCTTTTCTGAGAATCTACATTTCTGACATGTTTTGGTCTAGTCAAGGTTTAGAGTCTCTTGCTATTCAAAATGTGATCCATGAAACAGCAGACTTGGCATTGCCTGGGAGCCTGTTACAATTGCAGCATCTCATCGTTCCTCAAACCTAGACCTACTTAGTAAGTGTGGGCTTTACCAAGATTCCTAAGAGATATGTTTGCACATTAAAGTTTGAAAAGTATTACTTTAAACAGTGACCTATTTTCAATATTTTGGTATCTGAGTTTTCACTTCAATTATTAATGCCCTGATTTACTTTCAATTTCTTTCCGTACTTTGGAAAATTATTTTTCTTGTAAGTATGCCATTGACAAATTCACTAACAGATACAAATTAAAATTGCTGTTGTTAAGACAGCCTGTGAACATCTCTGCAGTGTATATAACAGATCGTACTTTCAAAGGCTTTGTTGAGTCTCAGTGCTCCGAGAGGTTGCCACATGAAAGTCATTACTCATAGTTTGACTAATAGATTTTCTTTTGGGAATGGGTCTTCCTTTTGGAAGTGGCGTTGCTACATCCATCTTGTATAATAATTTGTTTGGTAGGATGTCCATTTAATCATTTTAAGGAAAGGGAATTTTTATTGTTTCTTCTTTCTCTCTTTTTTGTTTTTTTGGTTGTTTGAGATGGAGTTTCACTCTCATTGCCCAGGCTAGAGTGCAGTGGCGTGATCTTGGCTCCCTGCAACCTCCCCTCTCCGGTTCAAGCGATTCTCCTGCCTCAGCCTCCCAAGTAGCTGGGATTACAGGTGTGTGCCACCACGCCTGGCTAATTTTGTATTTTTAGTAGAGATGGGGTTTCTCCATGTTGGTCAGGCCGGTCTTGAACTCCCGACCTCAGGTGATCTGCCCGCCTCTGCCTCCCAAAGTGCTGGGATTACAGGCATGAGCCACCATGTCCAGCATAGTTTCTTCTCAATAGCCCTTCAGTGTAAAGTGCAACACCTGGAAGGAGTCTCTGAAGGTACAAATGCTGCTTTTATTTTTTTCCCCCATTCTGTAGCCTGTGAATTGGTGCTACATTGGCAGTTCCTCACAGTTTTTCTAATTGGTGGGTGTGTAATCTACTGGTCATTAAGCAGGAGCTGTTAAAAAAAATCATGTTTAGGATCTTTGTAATATACAGCCTCCAACTTCTTGACTACTTAAACTGATTTAGAACCACCTTAATTAGGAAGACATTCAAGGTCCTGGGCGTGATTGATTTTGATATGATTTGGGGAGCTTTGAAATGGTTGGAATTTTAGGACCAGAGGGCGACTTAAAAGCCTAGAGAAGATTTGGTGGTAATAGAGTCAAAAACTGAAGTAGTCTATAATTTATTTAAAACTTTGACTACTTTTTCATACCAAATTATTGAAATAATTTTAAAATATATATATATATATATATATTTTTTGTTTGAGACGGAGTCTCGCTCTGTTGCCCGGGCTGGAGTGCAGTGGCCGGATCTTAGCTCACTGCAAGCTCCGCCTCCCGGCTTTATGCCATTCTCCTGCCTCAGCCTCCCGAGTAGCTGGGACTACAGGTGCCCGCCACCTCGCCTGGCTAGTTTTTTGTATTTTTTAGTAGAGATGGGGTTTCACCGTGTTAGCCAGGATGGTCTCGATTTCCTGACCTTGTGATCCGCCCGTCTCGGCCTCCCAAAGTGCTGGGATTACAGGCTTGAGCCACCGCGCCCGGCCAAGAATTTTAAAATATTTTTATTAGTTTCTCTGACAGTTAGATGCGGATTCTAGTAAAAGAGGGAAGAGAACAAGTGCTCCTTTAGATTCTTTTATTCTCTTCCTGTGCCAGAATTGAAAGTTTTTTTGTTTTTTGTTTTGGAGAGAGAAGCTGTTTTAGAATATTTAGAATGAAATTGAGTTTGCCTGCAGCAGCAATAGCATTTACAAGAGTGATGTTATACTAAGTATTCTGTACTTTTTCTGTATTAGGTAAAATTGCTATATAGTCTGAAGAAATCAGGAGCAGAATACTACCCACCTCTCTGCCCTCTGGCCCCTTCAGAAATTTCTGGATAATACAGTGTTATGATGGGAATCTGTCTGTTGAGGCAGACAACAGACTAGTAATCCCCTAATGCCGCCAGCATTCTGGAAAAAATGAGGCACTATCACCTGTGCCTTAAAAAGTATGACATCTTACAGTGGTTCTTAACCAAGGGAGTGTTTTTGGATGTCACATTGACTTGACAGGTAAGAGTATAGGAAAACTGCCACCATTTAGTGGGTAGAGGTCAAGGATTTTATATTCATGCCTGCATGAGGAAGAACTGCCCTGTGAAAAATGCTATTGAGAAATATTTATGTGAACATCGTATACCAACAGGACTAAACATTGAATAGGAGGATTCCTTAGAATCTTAAATGTAGAAGATAGATGTGACCAGTATTGATAGTGTCACACACCATGCTAGTAGTCAATTTACCTAGTGCCAAAAAGGGCTTTTGCTGTTTTTGCATTATTAAATGTAATATAGTGGACATGACCATCAAACATTTAAATTAGTTACATGGTGGTAGCAAGAAATGGAGAACTCGTTACTAAAAAATTTTTAAGAAAAAATACGTAATCTGTATAATGATTCACAGAGTACCTGTTGAATGTCCATTTTTGATAATTGTGTGCAAGAAGAAAGTTTTTGAACCCCAGGATAGAATAAACATGATGAATCTAGGATTAGGCCTAGATTCAAATCTACCGTTCATAAACTTTCAGCTTGTCACCTCATGCTAGTTACTTAACTTCCTCTTTAAAGTATTTTCATAGTATATTATATAGGATAATTGTATAAGTAAATGCTTATGGTAAAAATTTAAACTTATGAGTGTATAAATTAAAAAGTAAAAACAGTTTCCCTCTACCATTCTCCAAAAAGTTATTTATGCCTCAGTGATTGCCAATGTTAAATGTTCTTTTCTTTAGTATCCTTCAGAATGTATTTATAAATTGTACTTGTGTGTATATATCTTTTAAATACACACACAGAAGACATACTATATATACTATTTCCTCCTACTTGATTTTTATTATTTAATGTATCTCTAGTACATTTTTGCATCAATATAAAAATCTACCTTATGCCCTCATTGTGTGCATCTTAGATAGTCTAACTAGTCCCTTCTTGATAGATATTAGGGGTTTTTTTGGTTCTTTTATATATGTGTGTGTGTGTATTTTTTTTTTTTTTTTAAAGAGACATGGTCTTGCTGTGGTGCTCTGTCACCCAGGCTGGGGTGCAGTGGTGGTGTCACAGAGTATTACAGCCTTGAACTACTAGGACTGAGTGATCCTCTGTTTCAGCCTCCCTAGTAGCTGGGAGTACAGGCATGTGCCACCTCACCTAATTTTTTTTTTTTCAAATTGTTTTTTAGAGATGTGGTCTCACTGTGTGCCCAGCCTGGTACTGAACTCATGGCTTCAGCAATCTTCCCACCACAGTCTTCCCAGGTGCTGGGATTACAGGTGAACCACCGCACCTGGCCTTTAAAAAAAAAGGAATATGCTGCAGTGAATAACCTTACAGCTTTAGGGTTTTTGTTGCTTGGGTGTTGGTTTTTTTTTTTCTGTTACAGATAATGAATATGTTTACATCTTTTTGTGTGTGTGCTAATCTATAAGATAAACTCCTAGAGAGGAAATTGCCAAATTGAATTGGCAGACTCATTTTTATTTCTTTTTATAATACAATTTTTATTTCGAAATAATCTCAAACTTACAGAATAGTTGAAAATACAGTACAAACATTTTTCTCTAAACCATTTGAGAATAAGTTGCCAACCTGATGACCATCACTCCTGAGTATTTTAATGTGTATTTCCTACAAGGACATAGTCACAAGACAACCATCAAAATCAGGAAATTAACACACTGATGCATTACTATAGGTTGAGCATCCCAAATCTGAAATCCTCCAGAATCTCAAACTTTGTGAGTACCAAAATGAAATTTCAGTTTGGGGGATTTGGGATGCCCAATTGTAAATATATAATGCAAATATTTCAAAATGCAAAAAAATATAAAATTTGAAACACTTGTGGTCTCAAGCATTTTGAATAAGGGATACTCAGCCTATATGATCTGATCCACAGATCCCTTTCAACTTTCTCCCATTGTCTCAATAATGTCTTACTGTAGAGTCATGGATTACATTATCTTGTCATGTCTCTCTAGTCTTCCTTAGTCTAGAACGTTTCCTCAATTTGTCTTTAACTTTCATGATTTTGACACTTTAGAAGACTATAGGCCAGATATTTTGTAGAATGTTCCTCAGCTGTGCCTATTTCCTCATGATAGAAGTTCTACATTATAGTCCTGGTGCTCTGTTCTTATGACATCTTTTTAGGTAGAACATTATTCTCATTTGTTCCATTACTGGGGATGTTCACTTCGATCACTCTATTAAGGTGGTGCTTGTTAGGACTTTCCATTGTTAGGTTACTAATTTTTCCTTCTAATAGGCAGTTTTGGGGGAGGGACTTTGAAAATATGTAAATACAGTATTCCAGTGATCATCAAACTTGTAACTTGTTCATTTTTTAAAAAATATATAGCAGTGTGGACTAGTGGATTGTGACTCAGTAGGTTATAATTTGTAACTATTATTTTGATTCTCAGATTGTCCCATATTTGAACATGCGGAACCCCTTCAGGCTGTCTTCTGTGTGCTTTTGCCATGTCTCCATTATTCTTTGTGCAATTCCTAGCATTCTAGCACAAAGTGTATTCCAAACTAATTTTATACCTGAAGTCAGCCATTTCTCCAATGTGGTTTCTTTTTAGTGGAGAATGGTATTTAGAAGGCAAGGTCTTCACTCTGCTTATGTTTATTGCGTTTGGGATATTCCTGCTTCCAGACCCTCTAAGTGGAAGGAGCTAGGGATGTACAGGAGTGTGTTTGTGTATATGTATAAAACCATGGGTTCACACAGATGTCTCCAGTTGCAGTTCAACACCACTGGATTCATTCTAGTTTTTTCCCTTTCTACATCTGTTATTCCCTTCAATAGTGAGAAACCTGGCTTCCATTATCTTCAATGTATTGTCTATTTGCTCATCCCCCTTCCTAACCAATCTTTGCTGCTCCCAGCAGATGCCCTTCTCGCCCCACTTGGGCTCCACATTTTATGCCAGGCCACCCTCCCCTCCTCTAGTGTGGGTGACTTCTTCGTTCTGGCCAGGCTCTGACACACCAACCACACCATGCTGTCCCTCTCCACGAATTCCCTCCTTGCTCTGCTTGGGCTTAGACACCTCATCTTAGACCTGGCGTGTCTTAAATTTTGACAGATACTCTCAAATTGCCTTTGAGAAGGGTTATGCCAATTTGTTTCCATCTACAGTTCACCTTTTCCCTCATAAGCTTGCTACACTAGATAGTAAACATTTTAGTCATTACTGACCTCATGAATGAAAAGTAAAATTGTATCATTTTGATTTGGATTGATTTTTTTAAGTAAGATTAACCATTATGTTTTTCTCTGAGCTGTTACCATCTTAATACTCACTTTCATTATCTGTAATATATGGCTAATAATATTTATTAGAGTCATGAAAGGATTACATTATTGTAGTGGTTGGCCTGGGCTGCCATAACAAAATATCATAGACTGGGTGGCTTAAACATCAGAGATTTATTTTCTCACCCATTCTGGAGGCTGTGGAGTCCAAGATTAAAGTGTAGGTCGATACAGTTCTTGGTGAGGCCACTCTTCTTACCTTGCACAAGGCTGCCTTTGTGCCGTGTTCTCTTGTGGTGGAGTGAAAGAGTGCATGCTCTCTGGTATCTCTTAAGGCATTAATCCCATCATGGGAGCCCCACCCTCAAGACCTCATTCAGTCCTGATTACCTCCTGAATACCGTCATATTGAGGATGAGGGCTTCAACATAATTTTTTTGGGGGGGATGGAGGGACAGGGGTACAAAGATTTCGTCCAGAGTAATGATGCATATGTAAACAGAGTCTGGCACAAAGTTGGTATTCAGTAAACATTAGTCTCCTTTCTTCTCTCCCCTCTAATGTACTTAGGAGTTTGGATTTTGGATGATGTTTAATATTTATTTAGAATTTGAGCTATGTCTGACATGTATTTAGTAATTTTGGATATATTCAAAATTAAGATTGTTAAATTTGTGAGTTATTTGATAATTGACTTATTTTGCAGTACTAGAAACTTGTAAATTAAAAAAAATTGCCATTAAATATTTTTCCACAGTACTTAAACAATAATGTGGTTATTCATAGAAAGACACATAAAATAGTAGCATACATTATTTAGGGGTACACACATATTGGAATGAAAAACCCCCAAATCAAGATGCTGGTGCTTGGGAAGGGATAGTGAGAGGTGTGAACCAGGAAATCAAACACTGAAAAACTCTTTGAAAAACTGTTTGGTTAGCTATTTCATTGGTTCTATAGAATGAGCAAGCAGTAAGCAATTGTGGTTTAAGTAGTGTTTAATGTTACTACTTGGTTGTTAAACATTACTCATTGAAAGATGTGATGAACTGTGAAAACATTGAGAAGAAAATAAAAGTTTCAAAAACTGTGTACAGTTGATCCTTTAACACCATGGTTTGAAGTGTGAGGGTCCATTTATACAAAGATTTTTTTCAACTAAATGGGAAAAGGAAATAAGATATTTGCGGGAAATGAAATCCACGTGTACAGAGGGCTGACCACCACTTGGCTGACCATGTTACCTGAGTATGCATAGATTTGGGTATACTTGGGCTGTCCTGGAACAAGTATCCCGAGTATACCGAGGGACGACTGTACTCTTCTTCATAAGTATTTAAAATTTACCAAATATCCTTAATCCTTTGTCTGGTTGTGTACTCTGTTGTACATGTAATATTTGGTGGAAATTGTTTTCTTTATATTCTAGGACATACTTCTCTACTTACCTCCCTCATCCCACAAGTTGCCTTTCCATAATTACCATGTAATAAAGGATTTATTCATTTGACATGTATTTGTTGAGTGTTTCCTGTAAATCTGGTAGTGAAAAGTACGGAGAGAATGATATTAGCTGCCATTTATCAGTACTGAGTGCTTTACATACACAGTGTCATTGAGGCTTCATAGCTCTTTGAGATACAAGTTTTATACCTAGGGCTCCGCAAAATTTAATTTACCCAAGGTCACAGTTAATTAGAGGCTGTCCTGAGGCAAATTTGACTTCTATAGATATTTATCTTTGAACTTAGTAAGTAGTAGTTGTCAAGAGAGAGAAGGATCAGTGGTTTCAACACCAAGCTAGAGTGCTTTAGTATTTTGGAGGGGCTTATCTTGGGGTGGGACTCCAAGCCCTTTTCTCCCGACCCCCAATGAAACCAGAGCAACACTGCCTTTGTTTCTCTTACCTGTTGGGCTTCTGGGTAAGATGTAATTTGGTTTCCTTCAACTGGTAGTAAAGTGCAGTAGCAGTTCAAAAGAAACAGATTACTTCCAGTTACGTACAGTGTGAGGTAGCAGCCTTTGAATGGTGCTTTCAAATAGGAAAGGGTTTATTTTGTTTGTTTTTGTTTTTGTTTTTGTTTTGGGTGGGGGACGGAGATTTACTCTTGTTGCCCAGGCTGGAGTGCAATGGCGCGATCTCGGCTCACCGCATCCTCTGCCTCCCAGGTTCAAGCGATTCTCCTGCCTCAGCCTGAGTAGCTGGGATTACAGGCATGTGTCACCATGCGTGGCTAATTTTGTATTTTTAGTAGAGATGGGTTTCACTGTGTTGCCCAGGCTGATCTTGAACTACTGACCTCAGGTGATCTGCCCGCCTCGGCCTCCCAAAGTGCTGGGATTACAGGCCTGAGCCACTGCAGCTGACCAGGGGTTTTCAAAAGAAGGGAAAGGGTGTAGGTGCTTTGAAGTAAAAAATAAATGTGTGTGTATATTGTATTTGTTTGTGAAACAGTAGTTGCAAATGCAGGTAGTTTGCGGCCTAAGCATGGAAAGCTTTAAGCCTCTGACCAGTTTGGACTTAAAATCCTTAACTAGATGAGAAGTGGTTTTTAAAATGTTTCATTTGTTTGTTTTGCTTATGACAGTGATACGTGTAAGTTTCCTTTAGACAGTATGCTGAAACATTAACCCAGCAGAATTAATTTGAAAAGATAGAAAGACTAGAGTCAGGGAGGTTAATTAGCAAATTGTTGAAATAACTCAGGTGAGGACTAAGGGCGAGATAAATTATTCTTAGAAATGAAGTGAAGAGAATGATGCCACAATAGTAAGGGAGGTAGAAGTGATGAAGCATTAGCAACTCATTTGATATGGGGTGTTGAGACTAAGAAGAAATCTGGGGTTGTGATTTTGCCCATGCATGTCTAAGAATATGTATGGTAGAGTTGAGATTGGATACCCTTGACTCAGTAATGTCAAGGGTAGATCAGAATGAGGGTACCGAGATGAGGTGAATCTAGGGCATGAGGGCTTGGAAAAGATGAGAGTAATGGCTTTTGTGAATTTTATGGAATTAAAAATAAAACCACAAATCTACCAGGTTCAAGAAGCCAAAGAAAAAACAAATAAATTTTAAAAAATTTATGCTGGAGAGGATATGGAGAAATAGGAATGCTTTTACACTGTTGGTGGGAGTGTAAATTAGTTCAACCATTGTGGAAGACAGTGTGGTGATTCCTCAAGGGTCTAGAACTAGAAATAACCATTTGACCCAGCAATCCCATTACTGGGTTATACCCAAAGGATTATAAATCATTCTACTATAAAGACGCATACACATGTGTGTTTATTGAAGCACTATTCACAATAACAAAGACTTGGAACCAACGCAAATGGCCATCAATGATAGACTGGTTAAAGAAAATGTGGCATGTATACACTGTGGAATACTATGTAGCCATAAAAAAGGATGAGTTCATGTCCTTTGCAGGGACATGGATGAAGCTAGAAACCGTCATTCTCAGCAAACTAACACAGGAACAGAAAACCAAACACCACATGTTCTCACTCATAAGTGGAAGTTGAACAATGAGAACACATGGACACAGGGAGGGGAACATCACACACTTGGGCCTGTCAGGGGATGGGGGTCAAGGGGAGGGATGGCATTAGGAGAAGTACCTAATCCATGTGGGACTTAAAACCTAGATGATGGGTTGATAGGTGCAGCAAACCACTGTGGCACATGTATACCTATGTAACAAACCTGCACGTTCCGCACCTATATTCCAGAACTTAAAGTATTAAAAAAATAAAATCATAAATCAACAAAGAGAACCAACAAAGTGGAACCATTTTGTCAGACTTACATCTTTTTAAATTCTTGATGAAAATAAATGGGTTTGGATTTCCTTTTTAAAAAATGTAAGAATAGTTATGAATGATTATGAAATTATTTTGATCCTTTGTTTCAGACTCTTTGCCACAAATAACTGAAAGCTCACCAACAGCCTGGTGATAAAAACATTGTTTATGACTTGCTTTTTGTTTGAAGTTCTTCACTAACATTTTTGGTCCTTGTTAGAGAAAATATAGTAGTAAAGTGGTGCAGTGCTAGGTATTGATTTCTCAGTCACTGACTAGACATTAGATCTGCGGGGTATACGCGTGTTTGCATTATGATAACCTACAGAAGTGAAATTTTGAAAAAAAATAATTTGTTTCATATTCCCTCAGCAGCAGCACTTGTAAATTTATCTCAGCATCACTAGATATGGTGTGGCTTCATATCATACTCATGAGTATAATGATGCTGTTTGTAAGTATTGCTGTTCTTTTACACACACCTATGATGGTGAACGTTCAATTTAGTATTTTTCTTTTCGTGTAATGTTCTGTATATACTTGCATGTTTTGCATTTGAAGAAACTTGGTTGGAGATTAGGTTGTTTATATTCAGAATACCTTTATTGTTATGGAATAAGAATTTGATGCTCTTGAAATTGGTGTAGAATAGAACATTTGCAACCCTATTTAGTATGAGTGGAATTTCCTTTTTACTTTTCTCAAAAATGCTGTATTTCATGCCTTTCAGAAATTTTGAAATGTATGTTGCAGAGTAGGGGAAAGTAAGTATTAAAAGAATTTTCTAAGTTGAGAGAAAATTCTTTTTGTACTTAAATGTCAAGGTGATACTTAGGTGAAGTGTGTGTGAGATCTTGGATAGCTCAGATTTTTTAAATTTAAAGCTAGTCACAGATGTAATTCTCAACTAGCCAAAGTGAAGAAAGCCCAATTTGGGACAACGTCTAAAATAAGAATTGCTAGAAACTTACATATTAGGCATCTGTTACTGGTTATTTCCAATTCTGACTTTTTAAAATGTAGATTTTTTTTTTTTTTTTTAACCAATACACATCTGGAGGCATACACATTGAAGTAAATACAGCTGTGGTTATTTACATAATTAATCACAATTCTGGCAGTGCATTTAGTGTTTAAGGTAAAGTGTATGCTTTATAAGGCCATCCGCATATTGAAGGATGGCATTAGACTTGAGGTATTGTATCAGGTATCATGGGTATGTCATTGTTTGGTTATATTTTGTCCTTTTAAAAATTAATTCTGGAGTTAACTCTTTAAAACTGAGTGATTACAATTGCTTGATTGTCAGTGTAGTGTTAGAGTTGAAAATTAAAGCACAATTCAGAGATCCAAGAAAATGTCAGCTAAACCCAGAGATTACAATAATTACAGCTTTTTCATGTTATACATTGAGTAGAGTTTATATGTATTGTAACTTACATATATTGTAACATATATGTATACTGTAGAGAATTTGTAAGTGTTGGAAATACTATTTTGGGGCATTATGCCTACTATCACGTAAGCTTTTTGTGTAATATAGTTAAGTACATAATCCAGGTTAATAAACTCTTTAAAATATCTATCTAAAATAGATTATAGATTCTGGTTTGTCAGTGTTAGCACTGTTTTTCTTAATAGTGCTTGTATTAATTTTAACTGCTTAATAAGTTGTAATAGAAAAGAGGCTATTTCTCAGATTCCTCATCTATGATAATTGGAAGGATGGTATGCTATTACATAGACATCAGTGCTTCTTACTGCTTAGGGTAATAGTATTAAGGCTACAGAGTTTATCTAGATTTATCAGATAATTAACGAAGAATTTGGCCAGCTCTTTCATCCTTGTTCACTCAGTAGTGTCATAACTATGAAGTACTCTATAGTAATATCAAAGAAATATAGAGCTATTGTTATGAATCTTTTTTATATGTTCTACCTAAAATGTTGCTCACAGTATTCTTTTTCCCCCTCTTCATGAGCCAGTTCCTTTTTCCTGGGACTTTATGTCTACTTTTTCCTTTCCTTTCCCTGCCATTAAAATAGCATGAGATGGTTATTAGAAGAGGGAGAGATGCTTTATCTTTGTTGTAAATGATCATCAGAGTTTAACTTTATAAACTAAAAAAATTGGCTGGGCGCAGTGGCTCACGCCTGTAATCCCAGCACTTTGGGAGGCCTAGGTGGGCAGATCACGAGGTCAGGAGAACGAGACCATCCTGGCTAACATGGTGAAACCCCATCTCTACTAAAAATACAAAAAAATTAGCCAGGTGTGGTGGCGGACACCTGTAGTCCCAGCTACTCGGGAGGCTGAGGCAGGAGAATGGCATGAACCCAGGAGGTGGTGCTTGCAGTGAACCAAGATCGGGCCACTACACTCCAGCCTGGGCGATAGTGCGAGACTCTGTCTCCAAAAAAAAAAAAAAAAAAATTGTACCATTCTTAAATATTTTTTCCCCTCTATAAGTTAAAAGAAGTACAGCCAACTTGAAGACATCACTTAATAGCTGTTGAAATTAACATTTTGAATCAAATCATAATTAGATGAAAAAAATTTGTTTCTTAAAAGATAGTTGCTTTAAAAGATAAGACTCTACAGTATTTTTCAAAGACTTACAAGGTTAGCAGAAAAGTGTCAAATATTATTTTATATTTCTGGCTTGAATCTTTTGACACATGATTATTTCCTTTTTAGGGACCAGTGCAGATGGAAGCGACCTACTTAACAGTTTAGGAAGCTGGTTAGTTGGAAGTGGTTCAAGCTGAGTAGAAAAATCTGCTTGTTGTCTTAGAACCTTGAAACAGTTGTGTTGTGATTTTGAGTTATGTCATCCCCTTTACTTAAGAACGTAGTATCTAGTCTTTATTTAAATTATTTTTTTGTAACATAAAACTCCATTAGATATCTTTATAAAGACTCCTTAAAATAACTATAAAATAGATAATTTCTATTTCCAGGCTCAACCCACGTAGCATATTTAGAGCTTGAGATTTGAGGTTAGAGAATAGTGGTAATACATATGGACTTTCTCACCATTCTAAACAAAAGCTGAAATCTCAGTCTCAACCTCCTCTCTACCACTACCAAAGGGAGGAAGAAAATCTAGAAAACTAAAAATTACAATATTCTTCTTTATGCATATTTATGTTTATTCTTCCTTTAAAAATATAAATTTTGTATCAGTTATATTAGGCAGATACTAGTGGTGGCTTACAGGTTGGTCTACTTTTAAATATTTGTATATAAGTTATCCTTGTGTTTTGCAGTTTTGAATTTCACTCTGGTATCTTCCTGCCATTCAACTTGCTTTAGGGTTGTTTTGTGTTGTGTTTTGAAAGATTGTGAAGTAGACCTTCTAAAAATGAGTACAAAGAAAAATCAGTAAAGTAAATATCCTCCTGAAATTGTAAGTTTTCATGGCAGGTAGGATTTTTTGTATTAACTTCTATTTCAGATTATCTGCAAACTGAAGAATTGAGAGAACTAGACAGCATAAACTCAGATTTAAGGAAGATACCGTTTTCCATAGATACAGTTTTAGCTGTTTTTGAATTGTGAGTGTTCAGTAGCAAGCTTTTCAAAGTTTTTGTAATTGTGGAAATAATGTATGAGAAATATTTAGACAGCATCTGTTTCTATTTTTAGACTGGGCTGGCTTAGATGAAGATGAAGATGCACATGTCTGGGAGGATAATTGGGATGATGACAATGTAGAGGATGATTTCTCTAATCAGTTACGGTAAGTTTTAAGCCAGATTTTTATTGTAGTTCAGTATTAATTATAAGCATGGAATATGTAATTTACATAGATAATTAACCTCTTAAAAGCTTCTTAATCTTTGACATAGGTCTTTGAACTGTGTAAAGTAAGACATATTGTCTTCATCTCCTGTGATTCCAAACATGAACACTTTGAGTAATTGCCTACGAATTTTATTCTTTCTGGTCTTTTTATAAAGGTAGTAAAATAGAAGCATATTTGCCATTTCTTATCCTTGGGAATTTAATTCTGTCAATGTTAATTTTCTACCAATATCAAATAACTCAGCAGAAATTAGAATCATAGAGTGCTGGGACCTAATAGACTGGTGATTCTCAAACTGGAATGGAGATTGGGGTTGTGAGAATGTACTGTGTCATATTCATGTGTAAATCTACCTGACTTCATTTATTTATTGAGGTAAAATTCATATAACATAAAATTAAGCATTTAAAATGTACAGTTCAGTGGCTTCTAGTACATCCTCAATATTGTGCAACCATCATCTCTATTTAGTTCCAGTATTTTCAGCATCCCAAAAGGAAACAGTACTTACTAAGCAGTCATTCCACACTCTTTCTTCCCTTAATCCCTGGCTGCTGCTGATCTGCTTTCTATCTCTAAGGATTGGCCTATTCTGGATGCTTCATATAAATAAAATCATATAATATTGTGACCTTGCGTGGGTATCTTTTTTCACTTTGCATAATGTTTTCAAGGTTCATTCGTGTTGTACCATGCATCAGTACTTCATTCCTTTTTATGACTGAATAATATTCCATGTACATGTTCCATATTGTATATTGTATTCCAATATATACTACTATATGGATTTGCCACGTTTTATATATATTCATCAGTTGATGGACATTCAGACTGTTTCCACCTTTTAGCTATTGTGAATATGCTGCTATGAACATACATGTACATATATTTGAGTACCTGTTTTCAATTCTTTTGAAAAAAAATTATATATATATAAACAGAAGTGGAATTGTTGGGTCATTTGTTAGTTCTATATTTAACTTTTTGAGGAACTGCCAAACTGTTTTCTACAGCAGTTGAACAATTTATGTCCTTACTAGCATTCGTACTAGCAGGGTGTGAAGGTTTCAGTCTCTCCACATCCTTGCCAAAACTTATTTTTCTTTTTTTGTTTTAAATTATAGCCATATTTTAATCTGTTTTTTCTTTTGTTATTTGTGCTTTTGGTGTCATGTTTAATAATTCATTGGCAAATTCAAGGTAGTGAAGATTTATCTCTGTTTTCTTCTAAGAGTTTTGTAGTTTTTGCTCTTACATGTCAGTCTTTGCTTTGGGTTAATTTTTGTATATGTTATGAAATAGGGCTTCAGCTCATTTTTCTGCATATAGATGTCTAGTCCTTCCAGCACCATTTGTTGAAGAGACTTTTTTCCCTCCTAATTTTGTTTTGATTCAGCCTGTATTTATCTGTCTTGGCTATAAGAATAAATAGACTGTCATATACTTTGCTCAAGTAAAGATATAGAAGATGTGTGTATTCCAATCTTCTCATTTACTAGTCTAATAAGCTTGTACAAACAGAAAGTGAAATAGTTTATAATACATTTTTAAACTTTGATTTCTAATAGTGATGCAGTAGCACCAGCTCCTACACTGCATTGTTTTTATTGGCTCTATATTTTAAAGACATTAAGAATTTTGCTGGAGACTGATAATAATTTTACCCACTTTATTCTCCTTTTTAGAAGTAGTACAATTTACCTTTCACTGTTATACTGATACTTCTACAATTTTTCATTTCCGTTTCTCAAATATTGCTGACTGATTTTTGACATCTTTTGGTTCTTCCAGTACCCTGAGATGTAATTATCCAGAGCCTTGAGATTTTAAACTGCTTTAATGCAGTTATCTTACCCGTCTTAATAAGTTTTCAATTTTGTCTTAATAATGTTGTTTTTCCTTTTATAGTTTTATGGACAAGATAAAAATGATAGCTGTTGAACAATAATCCTGCCTTTTTAAAAAAATCTATTAATGTTACATCATCTGTTCCAAGCATTGGACCTGCTCTTTTTCATTCTTTATGATCAATATATGGCTCTTGAAAGCCCCTTCTCTTCTTTTTACAGATTTCAGTTTATTTCGAGGATCAGATTAATTCTATGTGTACAAGCTCATGCACTTTCTTTTTACATTTGTCTTTATTTTATTTCCTTCAAAAAATGAGCCATGTTATAGAACACCCTACTAGCTTTTGAAAAATATGCATTCCCTTTTGTTCCTCCTTAGCATTGTTATGCTATTAGACTATTTTCAGGTCTTCCAAATGCTGTTGATCCCTACTCTGTGTTCTTAATCACATGTCAGAGTTTTTTTCCTGGTATGTTTTTGACATTTTTAAATTGAGGCTAAATAAGTTTTCTTCCTTCGACATTCAAAATAGTCAAATTCCTTTGAAGTTTTGTTCCTTTTGTGTCTTTCATTAGTACTTTCCTCTTAAAACTAATTGATACATTATTGAATACTGTAATTTTTACCAAGAAACTTTCGGTAGTAAATGTGTTGATAATTAGATTTCACATCATTACATGTTGCCTTTTTCTTGGTTTTGAAATAGAACATTATATTTTTGTGGCTTACTGTTTTTATAATACACCCCACAGTGCTGTTATGTACTCTGTTGTGTTTCTGCCTTTAGGTTTGTGGATTTCTGTAGGTATATCAATCTATTTTTGTTGTTTTTGGTGGTGGTTTTTTGCCTGAGGTATATAAATCTTGATGCCTCCATTAGTGAATAAGATTTTTCTTTTTATTTCCCCATTTGAGTCATGAGTTTTTTCCTCACTAAGATTGTTGCTACATTGCCAGTGGTGTCAAATAGAACTTACTGTAGTGATGGAAATGTTCGAGAAGCTGCTGTATACAAGCAATCCAGTTACATTTGGCTGTTGAGCACATGAAATATGGCTAGTGCAGCTAAGGGACTGAATTTTTTGTTTTATTTAATTAAAATAGCCACGTATGACTATCATATTGAATAACACAGCCTCCGACAATCCTTGCTTTAAAAAATTTATCTTCATTAAAAAACTCACACAAAGTTATTCTTCCTAATCTTTTCTGTAAAGTACATGGAAACCCTTAACATAGTATCAATAAGCCATGGTAACGAATGGGGTTTACTGTTCTGATGTTATTTCGTCCTAATCCTATTTAACAGTGGAGAGGCATCTCAGACTCCAGTGTGAATCAGACTGCCAGGGTTCCAACCCAAGATCTGCCTCCTCTTTAGCCATATGAACCTTGGGCAAGTCACTTAGCCTTTCTGTGACCTACTTTTCTCACACATAAAATTCAGATGATAATTAGTGCTCTACTGCTAGAGTTATTAAAAGATTTAAGTGATTTAATATGTGTAAAGTGCTTAGACTATGGTGTGTGTTAAATAAAAACTATCCATGTAGCAGGCCACCCACTTTCCACGTTCTGCTTTCTCTTTCCGTGTAATTACCTTTAACAGATAGAAGTAGAAAGAGTAAGGCCAGTTTGTGCTTCCAGGTAACTCGAAGTCATTCTTTTTTTTGCGGCTTCTGATATCATTTGTTTCTTTATATATTAGGAGAAATAGGAGGTAGTATGATTTTCTCAACCCTATTTCATATCTTACATAAAAACTCTTTAAGAAGCCAGTATAGGCCAGGCGCGGTGGCTCACGCCTGTAATCCCAGCACTTTGGGAGGCCAAGGCGGGTGGATCACGAGGTCAGAAGATTGAGACCATCCTGGCCAACAGGGTGAAATCCCATCTCTACTAAAAATACAAAAAAATTAGCTGGGCATGGTGGTGGGCGCCTGTAGTCCCAGCTACTCAGGAGGCTGAGGCAGGAGAATGGTGTGAACCTCAGAGGCGGAGCTTGCAGTGAGCTGAGATCGCGCCACTGCACTCCAGCCTGGGCGACAGAGTGAGACTCTGTCTCAAAAAAAAAAAAAAAAAAAAAAAGCCAGTATAGTTCCTGATTTACCAAATCTGATATAGCCATTGTCATAAAGCTGAGTAGTTTCTTGGATAGTAAGAGGACTTATCAAACCTACTAGTGGCCATTAGTCTTTTTTCTTATTTTCTTGCACAAAGACTGCTGCTGTTTTTGTTTCAGATGGTGTATGTTCACTGTGTGTGTTGTATGATATTACAGTTGTGCTGGTGTTTTCTGTTTTTGTCTTTGTTGATTTTTCCATTCAGCAGCCTCATGACTATTAGTGTTTTTGTTTTGTACTTGGTGGCCTCAATTTTTTTCTTTTGGTTTTTTAAATTCTAGCAAAGAATCTTTCATCTTCTCTAAGAATTTAGCTGATAGAGAAGCATTTCATCATCTCGTTTGTGTTCGTAAACAATTTATACAGCCACTTGGTGACCAGCCACCTCCCATTAGGAAGCCCAATAGACACAAACCTGAAGGATAGATTTGGTATACTTGTTACTTAAATTGTAGGTTGAACTTTGGGGTTTTTTTGTTCATTTGTTTTCTTGCTGCTGTTAAAGTGAATATTCTACAGAGTAAAGTGTAAAATTTTAGCATAAGATAAAATTCAAAGACAGTTACCACATTCCCCAAAGACTGGCAACAAGAGTTTTTGTATGAAACATTTGAATTTTCTGTGATCATCAGAAATAGAATCTTTTAGCTTTTCCTTTCAGCCTTGATTCTTATTTTAATGTATACTACATTACATTTGTATAACTTTCTCTCGTTTAGCTCTCAAAACAATGGAGATAAGTTGTTATAAATGAAGGGCAGATACTATAATCTCCAGTTTCCTGAGGGGTGGAGGAAGGGCCCAAAGGAAGCAATTTGTTAGCAAAGGAAGGGCCAGAGTCAGAGACTTGCACTGAGCTCTTGACTCCTAATCCAGTGTGTATACCACCAGCCCATACTATACCCTAGCAGAAGACAAGGATGATTCATTTGAACAGTCTATGGCCTTGATATAATTTATGGAAATTAGCTCACTGTTTGTATTCTAAATAACTAAAAATTTTAGGAAAGCAAAGGAGTTTTGAGAAATGAATACTAAATACTATACATTATTCCTGTCGTGTGTTTGCATTGGAATAGTGTGGTGGTGTCTAAGCCAAATTTACTTGAGAACAAATGTCTGTCTTATTGGATGTAATGATGTAAAGCATATTAATCATACTTTAAATTTACTCAGTGTTTTATCATGGATTAGCCATCTAATAATTTTGTCATAAACTTTTATCTGAATTGTGGCAAATAAGTTGTGGTGATATTTGGAATGGTAGTTTAAATAGTTTGAAGTTGATGACATAGCTAAACTTTTTTGTACAAATATTTTATTTAAGGCAGATCAACAATTGCAGATGACATTCTCAATATATGACTAATCTTTAGATTGGACAAATTATTTGAAATTTTAAAAAAAGTATCTTTATGTTTGTATGTTCATGCTAGTATAAACTTTTGGGATTTTCATTCATACTTAAAATCAGGAAAATAAAGTCTTGTTTAATATTCCATGACTTATTTTTTGTATTTATTTTACATATATGGTTAATGCAGAAAATTTTCACACACTTTTAAATTTGATTACTAATATATATGTATATATTTTGGTTAGAGCAATAGATATATGTCAATATGGAAAGCAATCTGTTTATTCTTTCTGCATATACAACAGTAATACAATAATACCTGTAATGATCATTATAAAATCTGGTTTGATAGTGATGTGTACTTTCCCTGAGGTTAATTAGTCTCAAAACTTATGTTTAAATATATATTAGGAATAGAACATTCATATGGCATTTGGAAAGTATTTGAAGGCTAGCAGTAACTCCTTCACATTTCTTCTACAAATAGAGTTATAAGACAATTAAGGAAGATAAAATATAAGTTAACTAATGGGAGAAGCAAAATTTTAAGTATTATATTGACTCATATCCAATTTTCTTACGTAGTTTTTTCTTCAGAGACAAAAATAAAACTATTCAGTGGTATTGTAAACTGATGTCTCGGGCATAGCTCGTTTATTTGTTTATTTACTGTATTATTTCTGAAGGAATGTTATTAAAGAATGCCTGGTGATGTTCTTTCTGTTTTATCGTAGAGCTGAACTAGAGAAACATGGTTATAAGATGGAGACTTCATAGCATCCAAAGGAAGTGTTGAAGTACCCTAAACCTGACCTGCTTAATAAATTCTAGGACAGAGAACCCAGGATGGGACACTAAAAAAAGTGTTTATTTCATTATCTGCTTGGATTTATTTGTGTTTTTGTAACACAAAAAATAAATGTTTTGATATAATCTTGTTTCGTTCAGAAGTCTTAATCTTTGCCTCTAATCAATTTTCTTCTCATGATTTTCCAAAACCTTATTATATATAGATGGTAAAATTGCATATTATGAAACTTTTATTTTTTTAATGTTAACTGAGTGAGGCTCAGGTTAAATGATCTGGAGTAGATTTCACCTGATTCCCAATTCAGTACTTTTCTTAAACCACATCAATTAATTGTTACTTCTGTTTTATAAGGAATTTCTTTTACATCATGTTGAACCTTAATCTCTTCAGTATTTTGATAGCTTAGGCAACATTTGCTGACATTTATAAGGTGACCTTTCAAAACCTGTGTTTTAAAAATATTAATCATTTTAAATTGCTGTAATTTACTTAGTTCCTGAGCCATTAATAATATTATTAATGGTTGTTAGCATATTATTGGTACTTAAAGTCCAAAGTAGTTTAATCACAGTTCTAAGAATGGTATCTTCTATTAAAATTGAGGAAGTGGGCTGAAGATACTTTATCAACAAGTGCATATTTTCAGGTACTACATAGCAGGCTTATTTAGTACAACTGAGTTTTCACAGAGTGATAGCTGTTGCCACATCTGCTTTTGTGAATGGGAGATTTAATTTGATTTGTAAAGGATTCTTTGTGATGACTTAAATGTACGGGATATTTTTTAGGAATATTTTCAAATGTAAATGTTGTTACTAAGAACTACAATCAATCTGTAATGTTGAGTAATTTCAAATGTAAAATTTATGTAACATGGCAGTGCAGACACCAAAATAGGGGTTGGTGGCCTGGAATACAAGTTATACTTCAAAATGATTTTGAACATAAGACAAGCATAAACCTACCTTGCCTGCCTAACAGAACTGCTAGATGATCAAATGGAATAAGGAACACCAAAGAACTTTGGAAAGTATAAAAGTTTTGAATGGATGAGTGGTATTTTTATAAATATGATGAAGGACAAGCAGCCATGTTAATGTTGTAACATGCTAAGAAGTATTTTGATGTGCATTTTCTCAGTATTTTGGTCTGTGGTTACAGAATATGGTCACCCTAACAATGTCAGATTACTGACACTACTAAGTGATGGCCTGAATGGTGTCCACTTGATGTGATGATTTTAAATTGTTGAGGTATAATTTTGAAACCTCAGAGGAGTTGAGCAGAGGCTTTAATGGGTTATTTGTAGTTATCCAGTGTTTTGTCCTTAATTAAATATCAAAATTTAGGTAGTTGTTGTTAAGGATTGGGTACCTGAAAATTGGTATTTGGCATCAGGATGATAAAATACATCGAAGTAGGAAAGGAGATTAGTCAGGGAGATGAAAAAAATTATTATTTGAAATTTTACGATTTATAGATTTCTCTCATTTGACCTTCACAGTGACCCACCCTGTGAAGGAGGGAGGAGAGGCCTATTTATTGTAAACATTTTGTCAAACAGAAAACAGTCTCACAGTAAGGAAGTAAAAGGGCCCAGGATTGCAATGGCTAATAGGAGGCATATAAAGAGCTAGAATCTAGGTTTCTGGACTTTTGGGTTTCTTGCATGATATTTTGGAAAGTGCATGAGTTCTGATGTTACTTCAAGGTTTGACTTATAATTAGACCACTTATTAGTTGTGTGTTAAGTTTCAGAACAGCCTGTTAATGGTTTTCCTGTTCTATAAAATGGAAAGAATCCCTGCAGGGTTGAGCTGAAGATTAGCATGTGATAATCAAGTAATCAAATTTATTTATTTATTTATTTATTTATTTATTTATTACTGAGCCGTGCTACCACTTATATGGAAGTTGCCTTACCTCCCCTTAATAACTGATGCTTATATGTACCAGACATTGTTCTCAGCTATTTATATGTGTTAATCTTCACAACAACCCTGAGATAGGTAACGTTATGGTGTACATTTCATATATGAAGAAAAGCACCAAGATTCTGAATAATTTGCCCATAGTCACTCAGGAAGTGGTTCCGAACAAAACAAAAAAACCGTCTTCAATGGAAGGGTCTCTTCTACACAACCTAGGGTTTCTCTTTCAACAGCACTTAATATAGTCTCACATAAATGCTCCTTAAATTTTAGTTGAGTAGATACACAGAACAAATGAAGTTTATTGCAAATTTGCTTCATGGTAGAAGTTTTTGTTGATACAGACATAAATGTTTCTGTTAGCGATGACTCCCTTTTTTCTCCTGTAGTTTTTCATAATTATTTTCCAAAATTCAGTTGTGTTTGAAATCAAATTGTAGATGTAATAATGGTCAGTATTTTTCATTAGGCCTTGGCATAGAATTGCTGTAGGGGATGCCATGTCCATTCTATTCTCACTAAAAGTTTAATTTAGAGGACTATCATAATGAGCCAACTCCCTTTTGAAAGATTGAATGTTATATTATTAATACTTTCTACACCATGTTGTCTGCACTGTATATTTTTAAACATATCCTTCTTGTTCCACACTTCTCATTTTGAGAGAGGTAACACATCCCACCCACTTGGCAGAGAGCTTACACCACCACCCTCTTTCCACCCATACACATGATGGTGGGGACTGGATTTTCCAGCTACCTTAATGGCTCCTATTGTACTCTGCCTTTAAGTCTCCTGAGTTTACTTCTTGCTGTATCCATATGTTCTCTTGAGTAATCTCACAAGTGTCAGCTGCTTTTAAACAAATTCCACATGTATGATTTCAAATCTCTTCTGTTTTGGCCTGTCCCTGAAACTCTAATCTCATATATTCAGCTAACAACTTGATTACCTCTCCATGTCTGAGTATGTTAAAATTAACTTGTTTGGAAGCCTTCATTATCCTTTTCAAACCCGATCTTTCCTCCAGTCTTCCCCACCTCAGTAAATACACCCACATCCAACCCAATTGTTTAAGCCAAAAATACAGAAACTTACTGAATCTTCTCTTCTCCCAATACCCAATCCATTGGTGAGTCCTATCAACTCTACCTCAAATGTATATTTCATGTAGTTAGTACACTACTTGCCTTTTCCATTCTTCCCTTCCCCTTTCCTGTTGAATACTCATCTCCCCTGCCCCACCAACCCTTAGATATCCGTCCTTCTTTCACATGGGGCATGTGACTCAAGGCAAGCCAACACCATTTCCAGCTCAGGGTGAGGTCTGCTTCATCTTAAGCCAATCTTGGTAATCCTGTGCTCCGTGCAAGTGATTGGATACAAGGATGGACAGCTTTAAATAAATTTGGGGCAATGAATCCAAAGGAGGGCTAGGAGCATCTGACAAAGAAAAATCCTGCTTCATAAAATAGCACATAAAGCCAGCCTTTCCCTCCAAATACAAATAAGGGAGCATCTTGTCTCAATTGCTAGTGACAGTCATATAATAGCTATTCCAATTTGAGGATGAAGATTAAAAAGTCTGGAAGACGATTCTTTAACGATGTCGTTGAGCTTACTCTAGGACTAGGCTTCCTGTGAAACCAGCCTACGCATGTCCTTTTTTTTTTTTTTTTTTAAATTATACTTTAAGTTCTGAGGTACATGTGCAGAATGTGCAGGTTGGTTACATAGGTATACATATGCCATGGTGGTTTGCTGCACCCATCAACCTATCATCTACATTAGGTATTTTTCCTAATACTATCCCTCCACTAGTCCCGCACCCCCTGACAGGCTCCAGTGTGTGATTCCCCTCCCTGTGTCCATGTATTCTCATTGTTCAGCTCCCACTTACGAGTGAAAACATGCGATGTTTGCTTTTCTGTTCTTGTGTTAGTTTGCTGAGAATGATGGTTTCAAGCTTCATCCATGTCCCTGCAGAGGACATGAACTGATCTTTTTTATGGCTGCATAATATTCCATGGTGTATATGTGCCACGTTTTCTTTATCCAGTCTATTATTGATGGCCATTTGGGTTGGTTCCAAGTCTTTGCTATTGTGAACAGTGCCACAATAAACATACGTGTGCATGTGTCTTTATAGTAGAATGATTTATAATCCTTTGGGTATATACCCAGTAATGGGATCACTGGTTCAAATGGTATTTCTAGTTCTGTATCCTTGAGGAATCGCCACACTGTCTTCCACAATGGTTGAACTAATTTACACTCCCACCAACAGTGTAAAAGTGTTCCTGTTTCTCCACATCCTCTCCAGCATCTGTTGTTTCCTGACTTTTTAATGATTGCCATTGTAACTGGCGTGAGGTGGTATCTCATTGTGGTTTTGATTTGCATTTCTTTAATGACCAGTGAGCACTTTTTCATGTTTGTTGGCCACATAAATGTCTTCTTTTGAGAAGTGTTTGTTCATTTCCTTTGTCCGCTTTTTGATGGGGCTGTTTTTTTCTTGTAAATTTGTTTAAGTTCTTTGTAGAGTCTGGATATTTATCTATCCAAGGATAGACAAAAGATACAATTTCTCCTTTGTCAAATGGATAGACTGCAAACATTTTCTCCCGTTCTGTAGGTTGCCTGTCACGCTGATGATAGTTTCTTTTGCTGTGCAGAAGCGCTTTAGTTTAATTAGATCCCATTTGTCAATTCTGGCTTTTGTTGACATTGCTTTGGTGTTTTAGTCATGAAGCCTTTGCTCATGCCTATGTCCTGAATGTTATTGCCTAGGTTTTCTTCTAGGGTTTTTATGGTTTTAGGTCTCAAAACAGTAGGAGCTATTTGTGACATACTCACAACCAATATCATACTGAATCGGCAAAAACTGGAAAACCGGTACAAAGCAAGGATGCCCTCTGTAACCACTCCTATTCAACATAGTATTGGAAGTTCTGGCCAGAGCAATCAGGCAAGAGAAGGAAATAAAGGGCATTCAAATAGGAAGAGAGGAAGTCAAATTTTCTCTGTTTGCAGATGACATGATTGTATATTGAGAAAACCCCATCATCTCAATCCAAAATCTCCTTAAGCTAATGAACAATTTAAGCAAAGTATCAGGATACATAATCAATGTGCAAAAATCACAGGCATTCCTATACACCAAGAACAGACAAAAAGAGAGCCAAATCATGAGTGAACTCCCATTCACAATTGCTACAAAGAGAATAAAATACCCAGGACTGCAATTTACAAGGGATGTGAAGGACCTCTTCAAGGAGAACTACAAACCACTGCTCAAGGAAATAAGAGAGGACACAAACAAATGGAGAAACATTCCATCCTCATAGATTGGAAGAATCAATATTGTCAAAATGGCCATACTGCCCAAAGTACTTTGTAGATTCAATGCTGTTTTCATCAAACTACCTTTGGCTTTCTTCATAGAATTGGAAAAAACTACTTTAAATTTCATATGGAACCAAAAAAGAGCCTGCATAACCAAGACAATCCTAAGCAAACAGAACAAAGCTGGAGGCATCACACTACCTGACTTCAAACTATACTACAAGGCTACAGTAACCAAAACAACATGGTACTGGTACCAAAACAGATATATAAACCAATGGAACAGCACAGAGGCCTCAGAAATAACACCACATATCTACAACCATTTGATCTTTGACAAGCCTGACAAAAACAAGCAGTGGGGAAATGATTCCCTATTTAATAAACAGTGTTGTGAAAACTGGCTAGCCATACACAGAAAACTGAAACTGGGATCCCTTACACCTTATACAAAAATTAACTCAAGATGGATTAAAGACTTAAACGTAAGACCTAAAAGCAAACGTCCTTATTTAAGACATCTTAGGTTGGTTGTTTTGTTACTTGTACCCAGAAATAGCTTAACTGATAAATTGAGTATCTACTCACACTACTAGTGTTAGTACTGCTTCTCTTTCTGCCCTCTAATCTAAAAAAAACACCAAATTGTTAAAATTTAGATCATGTCACCGTTTTCCTTAAATACTGTCAGTACTTAAAGCAGCACAAAATCTAAACTACTTGTAAAGCCCAGTGTAGTCTGGCTCCTGCCAATGTTATTGACACACACCATTTGATTTTCAATATTGCCATATTTTGATCACTTCTGAAGAGTAAATCAAAGATAAATCACCCAAGCAGAAAGTGATTAAACTACATGCAGTTGCTTGAACATGCAAAGGCCAGGTGCTTTTGCACCAGTTGTTCCCTGGGATGCTTGCCCTCCTCATCCACTTAAGTCAGGCCTTCCTGATCATTTAAGCTAAGGTATCTACTTGGTTGTTCTACAACACGACCTCCTAAAAATTGCTCTCCAATACTGCCTGATTTTTTTGTTCACTGCTGTTGCATTGCAAAGGCCAGTTCCTTGTGTGTCAGAAACTAATGATAAACAGTAGCCAGAATATTGATTTCATTTTGCTTTCCACATATTTGCCTAGAGGGTTGATGGGTTGTCAAAAAGGTGGATACAAGGATAAATTCCATTTTATATTAGCTATAGCTTTAATTCACTGGTCAGGTAGAATTCGCTATGTTATTCTGATTCCTCTTTAGCTGTCATGAAATTGAAGAAAATTTATACTCCTACCCTCTTTGTTACCCTTGTAAGATGACTTTCTTAGACTAGGTGACTATTAGAGAAAGTCTTGTCACTTTTCACCGATGAGGATAATATTTAGAATTACAGGAAGAACCATTAGCTAACATTCCAGTGGTGCACAAAACATTTAAAACTCTAGATTATCATCTTCACCTGGGCCAGCACACCCCTGTTTACAATGTAACGTTGTGTGTTTCTCCTCTTAGTTACTGTTTTTGTTGTTGATTGTGTTTATTAATGGTTTTCTGTTATAGACAGTATTCCTTAAAAGTAGAATTCCCATTGTATTCATGTTTATATCCCCTTGTCTTACTGTGGGTTGTCTCAGAAGCAACTTAGAATAGAAATAAGGATTCAAATGTCAGTATTTTATTACAGAAGTGCTAGGGGAATGGGGAAGTGAGTCAGGAAAGAGAAGCTAAAGAGGAGTATATATATATAGCAAGTTACACCATAGGCAATTCAACTTCAGTTCCACCTGGGAACTCTAGGAGGCTATATACAACATATCTTAAGAGTTATCCTGTCCTAGGGGAGGCAAGCCAGAGTATTTATCAACTCGTCAGTCATTGGTTGAGAGTTACTTGGGAAAATCCCCCAGTATCTTCTGGTATGACCCATGTGTAGGCAGGATAGGCTCTGGCTACCATAGAAAGTATTCAGACAGAATTACAGTCTCTGGCAGCTGAAAGTGGAGCTTTCCTGCCTGGAAGTGGTAAATGATGAAGAAATAAGGGCAGGGCACCAATCGCATCTGCTACATCACTTGGTGTGTCTTAAATATTTGCTATAAAGTGAATCTTGAAACCATTGAATCAAGAGATCAGAAGGATGATTGGCAGAATCAGCATAGATTAAGAAACAGTAGAGACCTTTTATAACAGTGAGAGGTGGGCTTTGCCTTCCTTCTTGATTGTGAGTCACAAATCCATGTAATAAGTCATTTCATATCTAATTGGTTGTGCCTAGACAATTTAAACCTTATATCCTGCCAAAAGAGGTCAATCGGATCACTAACGACTAAGAAATACACTTTTTTTGTTGCTGCCTATGGTGAAATGTCTTTCAGAAAAACCTTCATTGCTTTTTGCTTTGACTCAAAATATGGCATCATTAAAGCTCAATAACTATTCAACAAATCGATCACCAAGATTAATCCCTTATTTAAGGTATAAATGATGTGCTTTTGTCTATGTTAGGGTTCCTAAATAAAGATTTAACAAAGATATTTTAATTTTTCAAAGCTCGTACTCAAAAACAAAGACTCATGGTTGGTATTTTATGTATAGAAATCCATGGTCCAAGTTAATAGGATGTGTCTTAATGATTTCGATGATGATATTTCGAAGTAGTGGAATGGACGGGACAGTGATTTTATGAGAAAAGCAATTGCTGCTTTTTGCTAAAGCTAGGAAGGCCACTACAATGAGCCACAGAGATGACAATTTGTGTTTATGTCTTTTATATCTTTCAGCAATTACTTCTTTGGTGATTAAAAAAGGCATGTGCAAAATTATTTTGGTTTCAGAGACATATACATCATTCCTCTTAAGTAAGACAGTTGAAAAAAAATAAAGCTATTGATTTATGTATTGAAGAAGTTTCTTCATGTTTTATAATTTAATTTGTTAAATAAGTCTTGTTTTGGAAGCTAAGTTTTCACCATTTGATACAAGTCTATATAATACTAGTTCATAATGTAGGGTCTAGACCAAGACTGTTTTATCAAACAGTGCTGCTAGATTTTATTTTGCTTTGCAAATTAAAATTTATTGTTGTAGACTAATAAAATTGTCTTTAAGTCAACTGACTCTGAAAGAGAGCATATGTGCTTTTATTTTTCCATGGAAAGCTTTTTTCTTAATTTTTCTCATCCAAATTAAATTCGATATCTCATTTTAAAACTATTTCAAGGTACAGAAAAATTTAGGGATAGTCAATCAGGAATTAAATAAGTGATGTCAAATAATGTTCCCAGGGAACTGTGGGAAAGGGTGTGATTGTGAGGCTGTAGGCACCCCTCTTTTGTTTCAGTCAGAGTAGTTTGACTTTTATTTGTTTTAGACATTGGAATTCAACATACGATTTCATTTGAAAACTTGATTCTGCTGCCTTTCTTTTAAAGTTTGATAACAGTGATCTAGATGTTCTACAATATTGGCAATTTCTCCTAAATACTACCAAGTAAGTTAGGTTTTACTTTCTGTCCAGATTCAGGGTACAACCACTTCATACTGTGAAAATTATAAACATTTTTCCTAAGTTTTCTGAGTCTGTGTCATCTATGTATTTGTGACCATGATGTTAGACTTACAGAATTGGATGGATGCTTAAAAGGCATCTACCTCTACCACTTCATTTTACAGATGAAGAAATAACCTCAAAGCCATTGTGACCCGTCCCCAAGGTCACACTGAGCAGAATCAAGAAATGAATCAAATTGGGTACTCTTCTCACTGCACTGAACTTACTCTTTTAGACGTTCTGTTTCACTAATTTTGAATATGGAATATTTGCTAGATATTGGGAAATATAAATGGCATAAAGAAAGTATGAGAACAAATAACATTGCAAAAGAAATTTATTCATTCAACAAATATTTATTGAGTAGCTACCAAGCATCAGGCGCTGTATTCAGTGAAACTAGTCTGTTAGTTCACATATGAAAAACGTACGTGTGCTTTATGTGATGTTTGTTAATGCAAGTTAAGTAGATTGCTCCTGGACTTTAGGGTGACTTCTTTTTTAATACCATAGTGCACATTGGTTTTATCTTGGCTACTGGGAACACACTGTCCTTTATGTTGCTAATAACATCTAGATTTTTTATGGGTAATTAATATCATCACCTCCTTTCCCTACTCCCCTTCCCCGCTCTCCTTCATTTTTCTGCCGTCTTGGTGAGGCCGACTGAGGACTTTCTTTCTTAAGCAGAGATAATAATGATGAGGAAAACTGTCAATTCATTCAGCCCAGACCACTGAATAGTTCCTGCGCTGAGACCTTCTCCCCACCAGAGCACCTTTGAGCCTATCTCCAGGCATGGCTCTTCAGTCTCATCATGGATTCTAATACCTCTCTCACTTCCTTTCAATAAATCCCCTTTCTGCTGAAGTTAATCAAAGTTATCTTGTGTTGCTTGCAACCAATTTACCCTAAATGATATCTATAGCTCTTTGTGAGAGATTCTGTAATTATTTATCAGATGTGACAACACAAACTGCTAGAGAAGAACACGATCTATGAAATTAAGGCCTTTGTCTCAAAGTCCAAAACCTGAGTCACTGTACCAAGAAAAGATGATGCTAACCACCAACTGAACCTTTTAGCTCTTTGTTACCTTAACAAGCTTCATGTCGGGAGACCTGTTACACAATAAAGATAGTTCCCTTCTCTCGATTATCTTCTCCCCATTTAGAGACGACTCCTGAGAAGCTGTCCTGGGCCTCTTACGGCTGTGAAGCACTGTCATCCTTTTCCCAGTCTTCATTTTGATCTGCTAAAGTACCATTGCGCTGGCCCTCTGCTGAGTGCTGTTGACCTTGTTCGCTGATTGCTTTTAGTGATTCCCTTTGGTGATTGATGGAACTGACTGGACAGTAATGAAAACAGGGCTGATTTGCTTTGTCTTAGCAGGATTAAAGCCTGAAAACAAATCTAATTTTCTTTTATGGGGAATGGAAGTAGGAACAAAAGATTTTGATCAGTGTCTTAAAGTAACATGAAAGGAAGACTGGAGGATTTAATATGGTAAAAGGAAACTCTGTAAAGGAAAGGAAGCAGAACTGTTAGATTCCTAATGGAAGGAGTGGTGACTCTCTAATTTCCTTCTTAACAATAAATGCTGTTCACATGCTAGGCATGGTATATACTAGCCCATAGATCCTCTGTATAAATTTGTGATGTAACATGAGAGAAAAAGACATGGGAAATGTAAAACAATCATGGGAAAATTGAAGAGGTTGGAATAGAGCATTGCACTCAAAATTTGTCATCTTTACCCTTCCATGATATCTCTCAATAAAATTGGCAGAAATGTAACTTGTAGGTAATTAATGGAAAGTTCTTGAGTCCTTTACTTGTTTTTCTGCCATTGTTAATGAATGTAAAGGGGTAACTATTAAAAACTGTAGCGTAGCACTGAGTATTATACATATATTTTACATTTATACATATATTTTACATTTAAATTTCAACTCTTTTAATAATTGTGGGCAAATAATAGGTAGCAGACTGGTCAGCCTTATCATAGGAGGATGAATTGTTGCAGGAACATTCCTTCTTCTTTCACATTTTCCCTGCAGGAATAAAGAGGTTGTTCAATCATTTAGCCTATATATAGGTAGAGAGAAAGGCAGCAGAAGAGCCCAGTGCAATGTTATTGCATTACTATAATCATAAAACTGTCAATGACTTAATCTCTAGGTCTTTATTTCACACCTAGAAAATGGGGATGTATGGGTCAAGGGCAGGGCCACTGTCAGCCTAAACAATGCCTCTATGTAAACTGGAAATTTTCACCCCTTCCTGCAGGAGAATTTAGCCTCATGAATTTGGCAAATGGAGCTCAGGCTAGATTTCAGCCTCTGGTTTCTTTCGCTGGATTCTCTTGTACAGAGTACAACCTACATAGCTGTATGTAACAGCCCTGGTGTGAGTTCTTGGTTGCCTGCAACAGAATCCAACCCTAAATACGTTATGCCAAATCAGAATTTACTGGCAGGATATTGGAGTTCACAGATCAAGAGGAACCTGAGAAAGTAACAGAAGCTAGGACATCTCTGGCATCAGGGACCTTAAGGTTGATTGAGGCTTTAACTCAGTAGCTGGACCCCAGGTGCTACTGCAAAGGATTGGGCATCTGTCCACGTCCTCTTCCATCACTCACTTAGAATTTACAGTCCCAAGAGTGATATTTGACTGCCTGGCCCCCTGGCTATAACAGGGAGCTGGTGGAGGAAGGAGCAGGCTCCCCAGCTTCTGAAGTAGGAAATGACAGTGAGAGCTGGCACTTAGTGTCCTCCCACTAAGACCACACACCATTTGAGTTATCCCCAAGGAGAGACTGGGGTGTTTTTAGGAAGCTATGTATGTGTGGAGAGAATTGGGTGCTGGATAACTATAAAATGGTAAATGTCTGTTATATACTTAGCTGTTAATGTAACCTAAACATATTATCTAGTCGTAGCTGCCAAACAAAACTGCTCCAAAGATAGAAACATCAAGTGTTAGAACTAACGGCATTTAAGTGACCAGTTTCCTGACCCAGCGTTTTAGTGCATGTCCTTTTCTCTATACATAGAAGTAATGGCAGAAACTGATGGCCTGAAAAGGAAAGAGAATATCAAGTGACAGTTCATAGTGAAATACTCAAGATGCAATTCTATGAGTTCATTATTCCTCTTGATTCTCTGTAGTTCGCCCCATACTGTGTGCAGAAGACAGTTTTCTCCAGAGAAAGGAGAATAGTCTTCAAATTTTATAATCTTTCCAAGATAGAAATGCAACTATATTTTCCACCTTTTCCTTTTTTGCCTTTTATTTATTTTGCGGGGGTGGAGTGGGGTTCAGGATGATGGCCATGTCCATGAATAACAGAGAAGTGGTCCTCACAATCAATGATGCTGCCTATGGGGTGGACTGAGGTACTGTGTCCCCAGGCTCCTAAAATATCCAAACCCTTCCATGTCACCCACTCCTACTCCTTCTTCCTCCATGGAGGACCCTGGTGCTTGTGCACAGCTTTCCAGAATGGAAGAGAGCATAACAGGGATTCCACCTGTTGGCTCTTGCTCAAGAGTCTGCTGTTTTTCTCTTAGATGTGATTTTTTAATGCCCATGAATATCCTCTGTGCACAAAATTTCTGGCCCAGCACAGGGTTCAGTGGAATTTGTCCTTCCCTTGATTCCTCATTCCTATTATGAAACCACACATTTCCTGCCATTGTATGCATTGTGTGTACACTTTTATTTTTTTTTATTTTGAGACAGGGTCTTGCTCTGTTGCCCAGGCTGCAGTACAGTGGCTCAATCATGGCTCACGGCTGTCTTGACCTCGTAAGCCCAAACCATCCTCCCACATCAGCTTCCCAAGTATCTGGAACCACGGGCATGCACCACCACACTCAGTGAATTTTTTTTTTCTCTTTTTTTTTTAAGAAAAAAAGTCTCCTTATATTGCCCAGTCTTGTCTCTAACTCTTGGCTCAAGTGATCCCCCTCTTGCCTAGGCCTCTTAAAGCACTGGGATAACAGGCATGAGCCACCGCACCCAGCCTATATACTTCTTTTGATGGACCAATGTTCATTCATTAAAATATATGTATAAACACTGTCCTATAAGCCCTAGTAATATTCTAAGCCCTGGTTGATTTACCTATTTTCTTGGCAAGTAAAGCCTAGATGATCATAATTATAGATCTCTGGTGGATCTTAACAGTCTAGTGGTGGAGACAAGGAAGAGAGAAGTGGACAAATATGTAAATATGTAATTACAAATTATGAGGAAAATAATTTTAAAGAAAGAACTGGACTCTGTAATAGAGAATAGCAAGAGTGGGACCTACCTAGAAAGAATGACCATTAGGCTTATCTGAGGAACATATAAGTAATGATCTAAAAATTTGGCTGGCGGGAGTCAGGGAGAGGGGAGATAGAGTGGGGATGGGACTGGGGCATGGGAGGTGTACATTTTTCAGGATGGGCTAGGCTTATGCTGTGGTCAAGCAGCCCACAGATCACAGTGGCTTGATACTTAAAAGTTTGTCTCTTGCTTAGACAAAGTCTGTTTTCCAGGGCAACTGTACTCTTGATGAAAAAGGTCTATGAAACCCCATATGGCTGTTATATTCTCCATCAAAAGGGAAGGATGTGCAGTGCTTTCCTCTGCTGTTAACATATCATCAACCTGTATGTGTTCGTGGCCCCACCTAACTGCAAAGAGCTGGGATGCGCAGGAGTGGAGAGCTATTGTTGAGCATTAGTCATGTGGATATGTGAACGGAGTCAGTGAGGAGGGAATGGGGTGGTGCGACAGCATTTCAGGCAGAGAGAGCAGCCTGGGTGAAGAAGTAGCCGGGGCGAAGGTCCAGCCTAGGCGAGACACGATTATGGTTAGCATACTGCAGTATTGTTGGGTAGTAAGAGATTATGACACTTCCTGTAGCTACATAACAGGGGCTTACTTGAAGGGTGACCCTATTTATTGTTTCAGTCACCAGAGTTCAGCAGAAAGTCATGTCTTTCATATAAAAAGAGGTCAGGCACAGTGGCTCATGCCTGTAATCCCAGCACATTGGGAGGCGAAGGCAGGTGGATTACCTGAGGTCATGAGTTTGAGACCAGCCTGGCCAACATGGTGAAACCCTGTTTCTACTAAAAATATAAAAATTAGCCAGACATGGTGGTGCATGCCTGTAATCCCAGCTACTCGGGAGGCTGAGGCAGGAGAATTGCCTGAACCCGGGAGGCGGAGGTTGCAGTGAGCCAAGATTGTGCCACTGCACCCCAGCCTGGGTGACAGAGCAAGACTCTGTCTCAAAAAAAAAAAGAATAAAAATAAAAAATAAAAATAAAAATTAGAAGAAATGACTTCCATGTTTTTTTAGTGTATTAACTATCTGCCTCCTAAAAGACAGATAACTATTAATAATAATTTCATATACTATGTGTGATAAATATAACATATGCATTTTTTTCGCTTAATTCTAAGTAGTATCATTTTCCCCATTTTACAGATGATAAAACAGAGAAAAACAGACTAAGTGATTTACTTAAGGTCACACCTCTGGTAAGTGATACCCAGGCAATCTGACTCAGGTGGTTTTTGGCCACTATACTACTCTCATACAGCTGAAAAATGTTTTCTTGGTGTTGGCCAGGAAGGACCCTGGTGACCAGGTGCCTGACCCTGTAGAAAAGGAAGTGTTATTGCATCTTGCAGGGGCAGGACAGAGGACAGGGAAAAGGTATGCATATAGTGTGCTAATGAGGTTATATTTCCTTTTAGAGTTAGTGTTTATCCTAATAATCAGATTTGGGATGGTGAGAAGCCACTATTTTGTTAGCTTAACTGGAGAGTGTCCTTCCAGTGGTGTTATTGTTGTTCTTTCATACTAAGTGTTTCTGGACACTTCAGCCTGTTGCAGTTGGAGAACCAAAGGTACCCCTTCTCCAGTGCCCAAGTCATAGAGACGCCATCCAGGAAATGATGGTACTCAAAATCAAAGCATGAAAAACTAGAGTGAGGAAAAATTCAGCAGATATGAAGCTGGAGGTGTTGGACGACTGCTTTTTCCTACCTACAACGTCTTCCCTCAAGGCTAATACTTAGGTGGGCCTGCATTTATTGTAATAATGGAGGCTATTTCCCAAAAACTTTTGGGTAGCTGCCTGCAACCTTCTACAGTTCGGTGGCCAACAGTGACCTTGGGGCAGAACAGGCACAACTTTTGGTTTCCTGCGCACCACTGTTCTTTCCTTGTAAAAGAAAAGGGATAGAAGTGCAAAGTGCTACACAGAAGTCCTGGGAAGAATCACTGGGTGTGCAGGATGTTCAGTAAATAATTTTCAGGGGATTATACCTGAGAGGCCATTGAGCTTCTGTTTGTCTTACTCAGAGTTGCCACAGACTTTCACCCAATGAGGGCACTGACCTAAAAGCAGGCATAGGCCATGTCATCAGCCAGGGAGTACTGTAGTTGGTTTTCTATTTTTATAAGAGGTATTTCTAGGATCAGATTTTCTATCCTGATTGGGCATTATGTAATAGCAACAGGTTTCCCCAGTTACTGTTTACACTGTGAATCTAAAGCCTTTAATAATATTGTCCAGATACCTAGTTTTTCCATTTAGGAACAGCTATACATTGGAGTTTTCACATTAGTAATTTTGGTCTCCGAGGAGCATCCTCTCCAGGCATGCTCCGCAATGTCTCATACCTCTCAACTTTGCTTATTTAGTTTCTCTAGGGTAGGATGCTTTTTCCTCCCTTCTTCAATTGGTTAAATGTTCATTACCTTTAAGAATTCATTTTTTGCATTATCCCCTTTTAGAAGCCTTTTTTGAACTCCAGGTTGAGCTTTGTGCCTCTCTTTCCATTTTCCATCATGCTCAATATCTTTATCTTGTTCTGTAGGCTCATTCAAATAAAATTATCTATCCTGAAGTTTCTTTTGTGGGTTTTTCCCCCTCATTAGATTCTAATGTCCTCATGGGTGGGGGTTGTCTTTACTCAGCATTTTCACCTGTAAATCTAGTAAAGTTCTTCATAAATGTCAGTCAAACCAAATTAAATGGGTAAAAGCTGGTTTTCAATAAGATGTAGTGAGAGTTCCATAAATCTATTGTAGCTTTGGAAGTGAGAATTGTTTCTACTAAACTATCACTGAAACAATGTTACCAAAATTAAACCCCATAATGCAACTGTCCCAGAAAAGGGATAGACTTAAGTCTTGTTGCTGATTTCCGATTCTAATTTGTTTTGAAACAGGTTGTTTTTTCAAGGTGTCTTAATTTGTCTAGCTGCAAAATAGCTGTGGACATTGTGTTCATTGAAATCTGTGGGGCTTGCTATTCTCACTGAGTCAGCATATTATGAATGCAGTTTATTATTCCCAAAATGTAGTGTATGCAGCTTAATCAGTGCAGAAGCAAAGACCAAGAGCCTTGGAGCAGTTGTACTGATTTGACATTTTCCTGGAATCAACAAAGAGGATATATCTCCGTGAGGCAAGCTACTGGATTTCTCTCCCTCCCTGTATTTCAAGCTATAAACACAGTTTCCCCATTGACATTTATTAGAAAGTAACACAAAGCAGATTGCTGGGTTTGTACTCTGCAGACATTTTTATATCAGGCACATTGCATGCTCTTTGTAAATCAGGCATGATGGCATCCTTGCAGGTTAAGCTCTCAAACCCTGTTCTACCATTTTAATAATTTCACTGACTTAACCTTTATATGAATGAAGTATATAATTTCCTCAAACAATACTTTGCTCCTCTGTGTTTGCCAAAAGAATGCTTCAGTTTAGAAATTTGGTCTGTGATCTGTCAGATGAGGATACAAAAAGTTTAACTTAAACACAAACACTAGGTCACACAGGGACAGGATCCAGACGGTTTTGTATTTGATTACACCACCCTCCATCTCCCTGGCATCTATATCCTTTCTTCTATTTTCTGCCATCTGTCAATACACCTGAATGAAGAACGTAATCACATATGCTATCAATAGGTCAGTTTGAATTTTTTTTCTACCTTCTCTTTCACTGGGTGGTTAAAAAAGAGTATATTATAAAGCAGTATCTAGTTTTACATCATAATTTTTGTTTTTCCCAAAGCTAAGTAAGCCTTAAGATTAAGGCTGGGCCATTTGCTCATGTAATTCCAGTATTTGAGACAAAGAAATCAAATGTTATATTTGATCTAATTTAATGAGTTAGAATGAAGTACATTTTTCTTCCATTATTTGTTGTTAATATGAACTATAGATTTTGTTATTATTAGTAATAAAATTGTAGATTTTAAAATTAATTGATTCTTTTTTTTTTGAGAGTCTTGCTCTGTTGCCCAGGCTGGAGTGCAGTAGAGTGATCTCAGCTCACTGCAAGCTCCCCATCCTGGGTTCAAGTGATTCTCCCGCCTCAGCCTCCTGAGTAGCTGGGACTACAGGCGCATGCCACCACGCCTGGTTAAGTTTTTTGTATTTTTTTTTAGTAGAGACGGGGTTTCACCATGTTAGACAGGATGGTCAAGATCTCCTGACCTCGTCATCCGCCTGCCTCGGCCTCCCAAAGTGCTGGGATGACAGGCGTGAGCCACCGTGCCCAGCCAATTAATTGATTCTTAACATTGGAAATTTAGAATCAACCATAACAAGAAATTAACAATAGTATTTGAAGTGGTTTCAATGAAATACCTTGAAGTCAGAATCACCAGATTTACTCCTGGCTCCATTATGTACTAATCATGTTGCCTCAGGCATGTTACTTACCTCATCTGTAAAGGAGGTAAAGGACTATGTAACTTGCAGGATTATTGTAGCATTAATGAGATAATTGGGTACAGCATTTAGCACAGTGCCAAATGAAACCCTGCGTCAACAAATACTGATTGTTTTCATTATTATTTGTGCTACTATTAAAGTATCTTTGAATACTAAAGAAAAGAGATGAAGTAATAAAATAGAGTTTTGAAAAACTACTACACTATCATGCATTTTGAAATGTGATTCTCAGGGGGGTTCATAAAAATACTTTTATTGTAGAGAGATATCACTCCATGAATACAATTCTCATTCACAAGTCAGGCCACTTATCTTATGTATCCTAAGTAAAAGAGTGTATATTGCTTTTCTGTCATGGTTTTGACCAAGTGGGTCGAATTTATGTTATCAACCTGGAATAAGGTTCAACAAGTTGCATCTGAAGACAAAATCCAGGACCCCCCCACCAACCACCCCACCCCCCGCCTGTTTTAGTGTAGCCTAAGAGCTAATAATCACGTGTATATTTTTAAGTAGTGGAGAAATTTTTCTATACCATTTTCTGATTCAGGAAAATTATATGAAATTTAAATTTCAGTGTCTATAGATAAAGTTAAATGAAACATAACCACACTCATTGATTTACATATTATCTATAGCAACTTTTAATCAGCAGAACTGAGTATTTATGAAAGAGACTGCATAACCTGCAAAGCCTATATCTGTTCCTTTACAGGAAAATCTTACAGAAAAAATTACTCCTGACTTGGAAAAATAAAAATGTATTTCTGGATGAGGCTTTCAGAGTTCAGCACTCTCAATTTAAAGATCAGCATTTTAGTTTCCTAGGGCTGCCATAACAAAGTATCACAGACTGGGTGACTCAAAGCAACAGAAATTTATTGTTGCACGCTTCTGGAGGCTAGAAGTCTGAAATCCTAGAAGTCTGAAATTAAGGTGTCAGCAGGGCCATGCTCCCTCTGAAACCTGTGAGAAAGAATCCTTCCTTGTCTCTTCCTAATATCTGGTGGTTTGCATGTTCCCTGGTTTGCAGCTGTATAACTTCAGTCTCTGCCTTTGTTGTCCCATGGCATTCTCCCTGTGTGCCTCTGTCTTCAGGGGGCCATCTTCTTATAGGGACACTAGTCTTATTGGATAATGGACCTGTCTACTCCAGCAGGACCATCTTATTCATTATATCTGCAAGAACTCCTTTCCAGCTAAGGTCACATTCTGAGGTACTAGGGGTTAAGATTTCAACACGTCTTTCTTTGGTAGAGGGGAAGGGGACACAAATGAACCTGTTACAATCAGGAAACTGGAGCCCTGACCTGTGAAGGAACTTACCCAAAGTCACAAAGAGGGTTAGTGGAAGAACCAAGACACACCTGGGAAGCTGAATCTGTAGCTGATTGATGAATAATCTTTATACTACACTACATGAATCAAAGTGAATTAATCTCTTATATCTAGTGTATATGCAATACTTAATTTCATTGAGTCCTTTTTAGAACATATCTATTTAAGCATTAATAATGAAGCACACTATTTGAAGTTGAGGACTGTAATTGGCTAAAATCCCCAGTACTGTAATTTTTATTTATTTTATAGCAGAGAAGAATAATTGTGATGAGGTGTATTTGTTCTATTTCAATTGTCAGCTAACCATTCTAAAAAACAGAAATGAATGTGTTCATAATCTACATTATGTGGCAACAGTAATATTCTACTAAATTGTCAAAATTTACACTCTTATTCAGAAGTGACAGCCATACAAAACAATACTAAAGAGGAAAACCCAGCCATATAAATAGTAATTTAAGCACTTAAAAATAATATGATACACACCTACTATGTATGCACGAAAATTAAAATAAAATGTCTGCTATCTCTACAATTTCATTTCTTTTCTCAATGGCTATCACTTTTATCTGCTATAGGAATTCAACTTTCAAGTTGTTTCTTTCTCAAAGTTGCTCTAAAAGTGGTATTTGTGGGTGGGTTTCCACCTCCACAGGTCTGTCACCAGTTGTATACAAGGAGCTAATAGAAATTTTCAGTGTTAAAATATGATTGTGAAAAAGGATCCCTTTAAAACTAAAAGTGATAGAGACATGGCAGATAAAGAACGATATTGGTGTTACACAAACAGGAAGAGGAGATGGGAAACTTTAACCAGGCCATATTTACCTGCAAATACCAAACTATATTCTTTACAGTATTTTTCAAGTGGTATTAGGTGTGTATATTATGGGGAAGCTCAGGAAGTTGGGACTAAAGAAAGCCACCCATGTGATTTAGCAGTGTGGTTCTCTTCAGCTGAATCCAGGCTTTTTGGTTTAATGTTTTGGAAGATTCTTCTGCTTCCGTCTGCCAGCACTAAGGCAATTGAGTATGTGGCTCAGTAACCCTAGAGAAAAAACACCCCTGAATGAACCTCCAGCTGTGACATTCATATATCCAAAAGCTAAAATAATCCCAAGATTCAAGGATTATGCTTTGAAGGAAAAAGCTGACAATAGCTTTGTTACTGCACAGAAAGTTTCAAGTTTACTGTGGCCAATAGGTAATTAATTGTCATAACCTATGCCTTTGAAGTAAATGGAAGGAAGGAAAAATTACCCCATTTGACTGATAGAAAAACTGAGACAAGGGCAACTAACTTGCTTGTGGTTACCCAGGGAATAGTTGGCTGAGACTCCAGGATTCTTGACTCCAAATTCATTGCCGTAACCACCAGACTGAAACCGGCCGCCAAAGGCTGTAATTTGGTCTTGAGGCTGTGGCTATAGTTTAGAACCACAATAGTGAGGGAAACACACTTTAAGGAGGACCTTGAAAATCTCTCAAGAGAATTATGCCTCTTTATCTATGTTTATGCAACGATTGGAATAAATGAGAGTTCCGTCCCAACCACATTTGTGGCTTTGGGTTAGGCTGGAATCCCTCTGAGGAAACTGGGAAGGTTTGTCTCATCTGTCAGCCCAAACTTTAAAACCAATGGTGTTGAATTTTTGATACACAAATCAATGGGTTAACATCATGCTTTTACTTGGCAGAAGTAATATCATGGATTGCCATGGATATAGCAAGTTGGCCCAAAGAAGAGAGGACTGGAGACTTGGAAGCTAGGGGAGCATATTTTTTGGGGCCACATGGGTGATCTGGAACAGCCCTGAGGTGGGTGCTCTGCAGGGATCTGAACAAACATAGGCCTTGCATCAAGAACATCTTCTGTATCTCTAGGACACAGGCAGGAGGAGCATGGTAAGAGAGAGTGGTAGAAGTAGGGTCTGACTGTGGGTACCAGGTTGAAGTCCTAGAGGGCAAGCCTCAGGTATCACAGAGATTGAGCTGTACATCTTTATGGTTGAGGCAGAAAAAAAATAGGGTTCAATGGCAGCATTCAAGCAATTCTTGGAAAGGTAAAGCAACAATCTTACTCCATTGAAAAAGGGTACCAAGTGATAATCATTATATTTATTATAATATCATACTATAGCTACACTTTATCGAGTACCTGCTATGAGCTGGATGTTATACCATCTCTTTATATAGATCTCATTTACTCCTTACTACAGTCCAACAATGTAGGTTTTAATGTCCACATTTTATAGATGTGGAAATTGAGACTCAGAGAGGTTAGCTGACTTACCCAGAGTCACAGTGATATATCAAATGCAGACAGGATTTGAACCCAGGACTCTAGTTCTGTTGTCCATGCTTTATGCCCATCCTTCCTGGACTAGGGGAGACCACAGAGCCTCAGTTTATAGGCATAAGACAAGAACCCAGTTTCCAGATCTAGGGTACAAGGATGATACATACACTGGGAAAACTTTTAAGATTTCTTTCAAGACCAAGAGTCCTAGAGATTCGGCCTTGGCTGTGTCTGTAAGTAAGAATGTAATGGCTCTAGAGTGGGAAATTAAAGTTGCTAAGCAGGTCCTTATCCACATTTAGTTTCACCCTTCCTCACAATGACAGCTTTTTCTCACTTGCTAGTGGTTAAGTGCATGGACTTTGAAGTCATGTGAACTTGGTTGGAAATGCTGTTTCATACCCTTACTAGCTGTGTGGTCATAGGTAAGTTACTTAACCTCTCTGAGCCCTAGCTTTCTCATCTGCAGGGCTGATGTCTCACAGGATTGTTGTGAAGAGTCAGTGAGGACCTGTGTTGACATGTTTATCCTAGGGACAGGTTGTCAGCTCAACATTAGTTGTACATTGGAATCACTTGGAGACTTTAAAAACCCTTGCTGCCAGGCACATTCCAGGTCAATTTATTCAGAATTCCTAGGCATGGGACCAAGACCTCAGTATTTGTTTAAAGCTCCCTTTGTCATTTAATGTACAGTCAAGACTGGAGACCAACACATAAGTGCTGAATAATATTTTTCTCTTGTTTAGGTGAAAGGTAATTTTCTTCCTCAGTTCAGCAAAGAATTGGTGAAATTCCTGAGTAAAAATAACTGTCGCCAAGTCTTAACCATAAAAAGAGTATTTGTCTATTTATAAATAGAGAACTAACTTTTCATATTTACTCTCTCAGAAGTTTAGAGTTGCTACATTTCCTTTGCTTTTTAAGTTTTCAAGTTAGCTGTTGATTTCAACAGTGAACAAGAATGAGAAACCAAGGCCATATTTTTAGGCGGGGAATATACCTTCAAAATAGATCATCTTCTATCTCTTCCCTCCCCTGAAATCCCACTAACATGTAGGCATTTTCCCCCTTGGTGAACTCCTGTGTTGCAGAGGGGTCTGTGACTGAGTGGTGTCTGATACTACCTCTGGGATTTGGCAAGTCAGAGGGATGTCCAACCAGAGAGCTGGGTCAGGGGCTGGCTGGGAGTGAGAGGCTAGGATAGAGCTGCCTTTCTGGGGTAGAGGATTGTGGGGAAAGTCAGTGCGAAGATGAGAAGCCAGTGCCTATGGGAGCCCTGAGAATTCAGAACTGAGATCCCAGATGCCAGTGCTGAGCCCACTGAACATGTGTGGGATTGTGAATCTGGAAGAACTAAAGGGGAAGTGGGTTGAGTCCAGAGCAGCTTGGAAACAAGTAGAGGATGCAGAATGACTGTTTCAGAGACTGCTGTGTGTCCACCACTTAACTTTGTGGGTGTCAACATTTTATTTTTTGTATCTGTGGTTTATTCATTATTTCACTGTTGTATGGTTTTTCACTTTGTAGACATACCAGAATTTATTCAACCATCCTACCATTAATGAACACTTGGTTTGTTTCCAGTTTCTATTGTCTATGCACTATGTGGCTATGAACATTCCAAACCATGTGTCCTGGTGTGTGTGTAAGTGTCTTTACAATGATGTGGTAGGCCAAATAATATCCTGCTAAAAACATTCAAGTCCTAACCCTCTGAGTCTGTGAACATATTGTTTCACATGGCCAAAAATGAATGTGCAGATGTGATTAAAGTTAAGGACTTTAAGAAAAGAAGGTTATCCTGGATTACCCAGGTGGGCCCAAACTAATCACCCAAGTACTTAAAAGCAGAAGATGGAGGCAAAAAAAATGGTCAGAGAGATGCAACTTGAGAACTTCTCAACCTGTCCTTGCTGTCTTTGAAGATGGAGGAGGGGAGCCAAAAGCAGAAGAACCTGGAGGCCTCTGAAATCAAGAACAGCCCTCGTGTTACAGTGAACAAACAGGGAACTCAGTCCTACAACTTCAAAGAACGGAATTGTGCCAACAATGCGAAAGAATTCTCTCCTAGAGCCTCCAGGAAGGAATGCGGTCTGCTAACACCTTCCTGTTGTTCCAGGGAGACCCATACAGACATCTGGCCTACAGAATTGTAAGATAATAAATATGTGTTGTTTCAAGCCACCAGGTTTGTGGTAATTTGTTATGGCAGCAATAGAAAGCAAACAGATATATAACTAAGAGTGGAATTACTGGGTTGTGAATTCTTGTTTTCAGCTTTATGAGCTAATGACACACTGATTTCCAAAGGCAATTAGTGCTCCCACAAGCATTCAATGGAGTGTTTCTTTTATTCCATAACTTCACAAACACTTGGTATATTTAACTCTAACGTTTTTGCCAATCTTGTGGGTATGAACTGGTTTTAATTTTTATCTTCCTTGTTACTGATGAGACTTTTCATATACTTTTGGACTATATATTTTATTTTTTGTGAAATGCCTGCTTTGTCTTTTGCCTGTTTTTAATTCTATATTTGTTTGACTTTTATATTTTTTTCTTAAAATTCTTTATAGTGTTTATAGTGTTCAAGTCTTCTGTGTTACTTCTTCAAGTCTGTGGTTGTCGTTTCACTTCCTTTCTGGTGTGTGTGGTAACCATGGGAGTGCACTGTTCAGAGAGAACCTACTGTAAGGAAAGTAATTAGTTGACATCCTTCATTAGCCACACCTTTGGGTCACATGCTACTGGTCAAACCTGAGCATGGTGGAGGTACTGAAGCCTGCCCAGGGCTTTCTCAGTGTGGCACTGCAGGCTGAGGCTCTTCCTTTTTTTTTTTTTTTCTTGAGACAGAATCTCGCTCTGTTGCCAGGCTGGAGTGCAATGGCATGATCTCAGCTCACTGCAACCTCCGCGTCCCGGGTTCAAGAGATTCTCCTGCCTCAGCCTCCCAAGTAGCTGGGATTACAGGCACGTGCCACCACACCCAGCTAATTTTTGTATTTTTAGTAGAGACAGGGTTTTGCCATGTTGGCCAGGCTGGTCTCGAACTCTTGACCTCATGATCCGCCTGCCTCGGCCTCCCAAAGTGCTGGGATTACAGGCGTGAGCCACCGCGCCCGGCCAGTTCTTTCTATCCAATCCTTCTTCTCGCCCCTCTCTTTTCCTAGGTGTGAGGCCCGCATCATAGTCTCAGACTCTCCCGGACACTGCTGCTCCTTCTTGCCTTTATTCTTCACATGTGCTTTCCCCAGCAAATCTCTTGCACCTCTAATTCCATTTTGGCATCTACCTCCTGGGGAACCCAGACTAGCACAGTGTTTTTTGATAAATGTAATTCTGCCCTTCCTCCTATCTTACCTTCTCTTTCTCTCTTTATTCTTCTTATGGAAATTTTAAAACATATACAAAACTAAAGAGAGTTGTAAAATAACTTCCACATACTCATTGCCCAGTTTCAATAGTTATCAACATGTTTTCCAATCTCATGTCATGTATTTCCCTCCACTTTTTTTTTTTTTCTGCTGGAATATCTTAAAGCAAGTTCTGCATCATATTATTGCACTAGGACATACTTCACTATGAATCTCTAATAGAGTCTTTCTTAAAAACAAAACAAAATCACATAATACCATTATTTTATCTAATAAATTTAATGATTCCTTAATGTCATCTAATATTCAATGTGTGTTCAAATTTTTGTGGTTGAACAGAAATGTTTTATTTTAATGTAGCTGGAAAATCAGCTTTTTCTTTTATGGTTTACACTTTCTACGTCTTGTTCAGGAACATGTGTTCAACAACATATTCTCCTATATTGCCTTCTAATTTTTTTAGTCTTTTGCTTTTGCACAGTTAAGCCTTGAATCATATTGTGTTAGTTTTTGTGTATGATATGAAGTAGGGTTCAGTCTTTGTCCATATGCCCAATTTCACCAGTTGTCCAAACACTATTTATTGAATAGTCAGATTTTGAAAAAAATTATTTTTATTTTACTTTAAGTTCTGCGATAGATGATGTACAGAACGTGCAGATTTGTTACATAGGTATACATGTACCACGGTGGTTTGCTACACCCATCAACCCGTCATCTAGGTTTTAAGCCCTGCATGCATTAGGTATTTCTCCTAATGCTCTGCCTCCCCTTGCCTTCCACCCCCTGACAGGCCTCAGTGTGTGATGTTCCCCTCCCTGTGTCCATGTGTTCTCATTTTTCAGCTCCCACTTATGAGTGAGAGCATGCAGTGTTTGGTTTCTGTTCCTGTGTTAGTTTGCTAATAATGATGGCATCCAGCTTCATCCATGTCCCTACAAAAGACATGAACTCATTTTTTATGGCTACATAGTATTCCGTGGTGTATATGTGCCACATTTACTTTATCCAGTCTGTCACTGATGGTCATTTGGGTTGGTTCCAAGTCTTTGCTATTGCACATAGTCCTGCAATGAACATGTGTATGTATGTGTGTTTATAGTAGAATGATTTATAATCCTTTGGGTATATACCCAGTAATGGGATTGCTGGGTCAAATGGCATTTCTGATTCTAGATCCTTGAGGAATTGCCACAATGCCTTCCACAATGGTTGAACTAATTTACACTCCCAGCAACAGTGTAAAAGCGTTCTGATTGCTCCACAGCCTCGCCAGCATCTGTTGTTTGCTGACTTTTTTTTTTTTTTTTTTGAGATGGAGTTTTGCTCTTATTGCCTAGGCTAAAGTTCAATGGCAAGATCTTGGCTCACCGTGACCTCCACCTCCTGGGTTCAAGCCATTCTCCTGCCTCAGCCTCCCAAGTAGCTGGGATTACAGGCGTGCCCCACCATGCCCAGCTAATTTTTATATTTTTAGTAGAGATGGGGTTTCTCCATGTTGGTCAGGGTAGTCTTTTTTTTTTTTTTTTTTTTTTTGAGACGGAGTCTCGCTCTGTCGCCCGGGCTGGAGTGCAGTGGCCTGACCTCAGCTCACTGCAAGCTCCGCCTCCCAGGTTCACGCCATTCTCGGTCAGGGTAGTCTTGAACTCCCGACCTCAGGTGATCCACCTGCCTTGGCCTCCCAAAGTGCTGGGATTACAGGCATGCTGCACTGCGCCCAGCCCCCTGACTTTTTGATAATCGCCATTGAATAGTCAGTTCTATTCTCAAGATATACAATGCCACTTTTGCCATATAAAAGTCAATTATATGCTTGACACTGTCTCTTCTCTATTTTATTCCTTTCATCTAATTTATTTCTAGTCAGTACCACACTACCCTAGTCAATACAGTGTACAACAAGTCCTTACATCTGGTAGGGCAAGTCTTACCTTACTCTTTCTCTCAATTATTATCTTATTTTTATTGAATATTTGTTGTTTTATATAAAATTTAAAATCAATTTGTGGAATTCCTGGAAGCAATTTGTTAATATTTTGATTGAAATTGCACTGAATTTAAGAACAGCTTGGGAAAGCGTTGATATCTGAATGATCTGGAGTCTTTCCAATCCTAAATATGATATAGCCATCTATTAGGTGCAAATGTCTTTTAATAAACCTTTATGGATTTCCCGGAGATCTTGCATGTGTTTTGAGGAGTAGCAGAGAATAGTGATGAGGAGTACAGAATCTGGCAGCAGACTACCTGGGTGTGAATCCCGCTATTTACTGGGTGTGTAAAGTTATATAACCTCTCTGTGCCTCAATTTCTTCATCTTTAAAATGGAGATAAATATACTCACTTTAAAGGGCTATTGTCAATAGTAAATAGTAAATTAATATATATGAAATATTTTGAAAGAGGTCTGAGAAATAGTTAAGAATCATGTAAATTTTTATGGCTAGTGTTATTTATTCCTAGCTTCCTTTGACTTGTTCTATTTCAGATAAGATATTTTGTAATTACATTTTTCTATTTCTGATACATACATGTAACTAATTTTTATATATTGGTTTTAAACTTAATTCTGTTGTTGTCAGATTCCATTTGTTTGAAATTTCTTGAGAATTGTTCCGTTTGGTCAATTTTCATAAATATTCCATGAATTCTATTAAATAATGTATATTCTTCAGGTATTGAATATGGATTTCCTTAGATGTTCATTAACTTGAGCTTGTGAATTGTGTTGTTCAAGTCTTCTGTGGCACTGTATTTAAAGTGTGTGGGTTTCACTGGATCATTGGATGAAACTGAGGTAGTAATATAGAAATCTCTAGACAATTTTAAAATTTCTAAATGCACAGTGGAAATTATATATACAATAGCAATGTGTTTTCTCAGTTTAAAAATGCATAAGGGGTTTTTGCTTTTTACTGGGATTGGATTAAGTTATGTTCAGAGTGGTACTTATATATATTTTTATTTTTAAAATGAAATTGTTAGACAATAAAATGCCACTATATTTGTACTAATTTTTTAAAAATCTCTTTGTCCTATCAAGAATTGAGAGAAATGTTTTGAAATCTCTCACTATGAGAAGGGATTTGTCCATTTATCTCTGTAGTTCTATCAACTTTTGATTTATATCATTTGAAGCTATTTTATTAGTTATATGCAATTTTAGAATTGTTGGATCTTCCTGGGGAGTTGAAATCTTTGTCATTATGTTGGGACACACTCAAGCCACAAGAATGGATTTTGTCTCAAAGTCTATCTCATCTGCTGTTATTATAGCCATCTCAGCTCTATTTTTATTAGTATTTGCATGGTTAGTTTTTTTCTGTCCTTTTATTCTCAACTATCTCATCTTCTTAGATGTGTTTTAGGGGAACTGCTTATAATCAACAGTAGGTTTTACTTTTCATCCAGTCTGAAACTCTTATTTTTTAACTGGCAAGTTTAATATAATCCCACTTACTGTGATTACCGATATATTTGGGCTTTTTCCCCCCCATCTTTCTTTCTTTTATTTCATTCACATTTTCTCTGATTCTCCTATGTATCGTCTTGTCTTTTGGGGGACTTGATGGGATATTTTGTTTATTTGTTTATTCCATTTTTCCCTCTATTAGTTTGTAAGTTATTCATTTTATTTCTGTTTTAGTGATCACCCTTGAAATTTTGCAAGTAGGCTTAACAAAATTAGTAAGCAATACAAATAGTCTTTCACTGTGAAAATACACAGACCCTTAACATGCTTTAATTCTAATCACTCTTTCTTCCATCTTGAGTATTTTGTCTTTTTCTAAGACATCAGGTTTGAGATTATCACTCTTTTATACAAATAATGTTGTTTAGATTTACCCTCAGTTTAAACATTTATTTGCTCACTTTTCTTCTTGTGTCTCTCAGATTGTCCTGCTGAAATGTTTCTTCATTTCCTCTTGAAGTGCATTTAGCAAAGATCTTCTGGTTGTGATCTCAACTTTTGTTTGCCAAAAATGTCTTTATATTGCCTTTGTTCTTGAAAGACAGTTGTGCTGAGAGTATAAGTTGGCAGCGATTTTCTGTCAGCAGTTTGACAATATTATTTCACTGTTTTCTAGCTTTCCTTATTGCTATAAAGAGCCTACCTGTGATTTGTGGACCATTTTCTTTCCTGTTGCTTTTAAAATTTTCCCTTTGTCTTTGGTGTTCTACAGTTTCACTAAAACCTATCCAGGTGTGGATTTCTTTTTTGTTTTGCTTTTTATTTTAATGTGCTTCCTGTGTTTGTGAGTTCATATTTTCTCAATTCTGGAAAATTCTGAACCTTGATTTTGCATGCTGGCTTTCCCATACTTCTGAGGTTTGCTGCAGTACACTTCTGCAGGTATGGACATCTGCCAAGTTTTCTGAGACATCCACAATAATGCAACTAACCACAACTGCAGGGTCTCTACTAGATCATATAGTACCTTTGTGCGTTAGCAAAAAGGTGCCCCCTTCAGGGATGGGAACATGTGGTTCAGTGGGCAGAAAGCATGGCTTAGAGAGCAGGGATCAGTGTTGGGTTTTATTTTCCTGTTGCGCCACTAACTGGATTCCTTTTTGGTGGGCACAGTTGCACAGCAATTTGCACCACCTCTGAAATGATAAAACCCGTGGTGGCTGTGGGACACTCAGCGTTGTGTTAAGATCAGAGGCACAAGGAGGTAACCCCAAAGATTGCAGAAGTCTTCACATTGTGCATTAGGGAAAGTCCTCTTGATTACAGGCTGGTCTCTTCAACAATAGTTGTGCACAGACACTCTATCCATTATTGGGGCACCTTCCGACACTGAGACAGGTTATGAATACTGTCTACTAGGAATTACATGGCTCCTATGCATGGATTTAACATTTGTTCCCTTCTACTTGCACTCTTTCTCAGAGAAGCTTATAGAAAAACAAATTAATTGGTCATTTTTAATATTGAAAAACACCCGTGTGACTTCAAAAATTCAGATCAGTAAAGAAATTAAAAGACCATATACCAGAGAAGTTCAGCCTTTTTTCATGATATAAAATGCATTTTCCAAGCATTTCTGATCTTCCAAGTGAGTGCATAGATCAAACCCAGAAAAAAGAGAAGCATTGAGATTTAGTTTTAACTGAGCACTCACACTGTGCTCAGGACTGGGCTGGCACTAAGCACTACACTTCAAAGGTACAAGAGGAGTATTAGTAAAACACTACCCTGGCAGCCTTTGGGCCCTGCAGCCAGGAGAGTTGCAGGCCACCGAATCATGCATCCCATCCTCTAATTTCGCTTGGGATTCATCGGCCTAAATAACCTAATTGAGTGTCATAATTGATTTGGGAGACTCATTTCCTTCCCTGGAAATCATTAAAGGTGGCCGCGGCATGCTTAAAACAGCACTTTCTCTAATGGAATCCCCCGGACTTATTCATGAGGAAGAAAGGCCCTGTCAGCAGGTGGCTTCTCAGTCCTGCTGGTTCATGGCCTGCCCAGACCTGCCCTCTGCACAAAGGTTGCCAGTGGCTCCTGGGGCCTCCCCACCAGGCGCCTTTCAGAGTACACAAAAAGGGCATATGGGCATTCCTAATGGAGGCAGCCACCCTGGGCAAAGGGCTGGCCACTGGCGTTGTCGTGGTCATCACCCCAATTAGCAAGACACACTCCGTGCCACTAAAGAATTTTTAGCAGGAAATTCTTTTGTGAGTGACTCAACTTCCCTGCATGAAATACCTAGATATTGTGACTTCTTTTTCGAAGCCAATGTTAAATTCCTAATTAAACTCTTACCTCTGAGGTTTTCCAACTGAGAAAATCCACTAGAGGTGGCCCTAAGGAATTTGCAATTCCTTCTGTTGGCTTTCACCAGTGAGAGGTGAAACTGGGAATAGCCACTCTGCTGAGAACACCTCTGGAGTCAGAGGAGGTGATTCTCTTTTCCCTGGATTTTAATCCCTCTTTTACTTATGAGGAAATGGCCTGAACCCAAATCTGAAAGAGTGATATCAAGACTGGATAAAGATACTAAAGTTTAGGGTCACAAATGGAAAGCTGAGGTTTAATTTTGTGAAGTTCATTGATCCTGAAAGCACTTTATCCTTAAACATGCATCTGTGTCTACAACAGAAGCTGCCATTTGAAATACACCTCCTACAAGTGTAAGCCACCCTTAATTTAGAATCATCTCCATAATCCTGAGTTAGTCTCAAGTCTACAGATAACATCTCAAAAATCGTCTAACAAAAAACTGTCATTGATGAGGTAGGAGATTCCTTTGCCTATTCCTTGGCTTCATTGTTCTCACTGTTTCAAAGTGTCTAACTTAAATTTCCTTACTGCCATTTAAATTGTTTTGTCTCTGTGGAAATGAATAATAGATGCTGCATATTTTAAAGGGCTTAAGACAATATTTCTTAGAGTACATAATCCCAATTTTATACTATAGACTGCATACTTTAGATGTATAAATTGACCCAACTTATAAATAAGCCCAACTTATTTTATATACATTGTGTGTGTGTGTGTGTGTGTGTGTATTTAACATTATGTTTTTTAACATGCACTCTTCAACTGGGCTATATCAGCCCCAACAGTTGGAGAGTGTATATGCTAAAACTGCTAGCTTGTAGCATTCTTCATTCTCATTTGCAGACATTTTAGGATTCAGAGATTATTTTTATCACTTCATCTTTTATCACTAAATAAATAAATGTAGATAATTTTGCTGTACCAAGACAGTTTTCCAAACACTGATTTTGAATTTAGATGGAAGAAGCCTGGTATATTTTTTTTACTAGGTCCTAAACTGACTCTGGGGACTAAAGAAAAAAAGTATAACTTATCATGGAAGTTGCTTAAGTGCAAAATTAATTAGGTCAGGGGAGGACTGGATATGAGGACTAAATTGTCATGCTTGGATCTGGACCGTCAGTGACAAACTAGGTGGGCTGCCAAGGAGGCTGGGGTGGGGTCGGAGTTAATTTCTTCTAAATATCAGAGACTGCAAGAGGAAAGCCAGCTGAGGCAGTGATGTTCAGGCAAGGAAGTAAGCTCAAGGAGACAAACTAAGCAGTGAGGAGAGAATGCTCAGGCAGTAGTCATGAGGACTCCAACTAAGAATTTGGAGACTTGTGGGTTTGGCCAACCAAAAGCCAGAAACGGACACCAGAGAGATCAGGCAACATCTTGTGTGTGCAGCAGATGCTGTCACCAACAGAAAAAAAAATGGAATTTAATTCGGAGCTCAGAATTTGAGTAGAGGGAGTCTTTACATTCCTCCTGCCCAGGGCAAGAGCCTGTTTCTGAGGTGAGACTGGAATGAGCCTATGAATGCATGGAGGCTCGAGATGGGAGCAAAAAGACATGCTTCCCATTCCTTACTGCACGATTCTATTAGATGCTGTGAAGAATCTGTTGTGGGAATCTGACCCAAAGTTTCTGTCATCAAGATTAATGGCTTCTTTCTACATAGCCAGTACCGTTTTCACTTTTCACTATTATAATAAAAGTTGTATCTCTAGTCCTTTATTTTACAATCACTAATTCTCAAAATATTCTAGTTTATAAGTTAGTTTTATATTCATTATGGAAATGACAAAATGGAAAAGAAGTAACTTGTTCAAAGCCACAGGCAACTAGTCATAAAACAAACAGGGTGGGAAAAATCAAATCAGGACCCTCAACACCTGCTGTAATGAAAGGGGCATGGGGACACTTTTGGGAGCGATGGGTTTGTTCATTATTATGACAGTGGTGTTAGTTCACAGGTGTAGATAGATGTTGAAACTTTTTATACTGTACAATTTAAGTATTTGCAAGTGATGCAGGGTGCAGTGGCTCACACCTGTAATACCAGCACTTTGGGAGGCTAAGGCAGGCAGACCACGAGGTCAAGAGATCGAGACCTGGCCAACATGGTGAATACCTGTCTACTAAAAATACAAAAAAAAAAAAAAAAGAAAAGAAAAGTATTTGCAATTGATTTTATGTCAAACATAATTTAGCAGAGCTGTTCAAAAAAATGAAATAACTGATGGTTCCAACAGCTGATGAATGTAAGTGGAAATAAGCTGCAAAGTTTGCACAACCACACAACAATGGCAATGGAAGTCTATGGTACTTGATGCCTTTCTATTTTCTCTGTCAAGACTCCTCTAACTTCTGCTTCCCTCACTACCTGGCCCAGATGCTGAGATGAAACATTTTAAACATTTTAGTCGCTGGTACCCTTAATCTCTGGTACCTCTGCTCTCACTGAGGTAGAAACTTGAATAAGAGGTAAGGGTTAACTTGTACAAAACTAATCCCCTGCTGGCTGCCCTCCCTGAAAAGAAGTTAGCTTCCTGCAAATCTTCATGGAAACAGACTAGGCTCTAAGTGCTTAAAGCAATCAATCATTTCTGGTCAACTACTGGCCTGGAGCCTGGCCTCTCCGCATCCTGCCAGCGGAGGGGACAGTGCTTCACAATCATGAACACTACTGTGGTGAATGCTGCAGAGAGCTTGCAACATCATACACCTGTGACTGCGAATCGTGGACCTCAAATCCAGATCATACTAGGGAAGAAGTTGCTGACTCCCAGTCAAGAGCCTTGAGTTGGCGGGAAAGCCTTGCATCGAGGTTCCATCACACTACAGATCTCAATTTACAATTGACTTATGTCCCTACAAATATATAATAAGCTGAAAATACCTCAAATAAAAAAATACATTTAATATACCTTACCTACTGAACATCAAAGCTTAGCCTACCATACCGTAAATGTGCACAGAACAGTTACGTTAGCCTATAGATGGACAAAAATTATCTGGCAACTCACTGGTAGAGTAGCATTTGCTCACCCTCATGATGGCATGGCTGACGGGCGCTGTGGCTCACTGCTGCTGCCCAGCATTGTAAGAGAGTACTTGCTAGCTCTAGAAAATAGCAAAATTCAAAATTCAAAGTATGGTTTCTATGAATGCATATAGCTTTCACACCATCATAAAGCTGGAAAACTCTAAGCTGAACCATCAGAAGTTGGAGACCATCTGTATATGACGTTTATATCCTGGTCCTTGATTATACTAGGAGAGGGATAACACTTTCTATTGGAGTAGCTTCACAACTCCACAGGCCAAAGTTCAGCTCTTTCTACTTGAATCTGAAACTTGGCCTGGACAGGTCTCACGCTGTAGAATTAAGTGAAAGGTGGAGACCTGTGTCTTCTGTCTCCATGAATTTTCCCTGGTGAACTCTAGTATGAGTACTTCTTGCCCAAATGTCATTGTTTGCACAACATTGAATAACTGTGAATGTGGGCTCCATTACAAATATAGGGCTTCCTTGCTTAACTGTGCTCTCATCATTGCTCTGCAAACCATTTAAACATACTCTTCTCTGGTCAGCTCCTAGCTGGATGTGAATGTTTACAACTCTCTGTAAGTCTCCCCCTCAATCATATTCCCTCATTTGGGGCAGATAGCCTAGCTTCCAATTGCATAAAGAAATAGACACTCTTAAGTATAATTCCCTGGCCCCCAACAGACAAACATTTCTCTGCTGTTTGCCACTCCTTCATTTTATCCTCATTCAGAAGAGAAAGAGGGGACTGTGTTGTTTAATGGTTAGGTGGAGGATGGCCTGCATTCCTGCCTTGTTCCAATGCTTGCTAGCAAGCTGACTTCAAGAAGATAAGGTAACTCATCTCAGTTTCCTCATCTGTAATGCAAAGGTAATAATGCAAAGGTAATAATTTCACAAGTTATTGGGAGGAATAAATGAGAAAATGAATGCTTAGCATAGTACGTGGCATTATTGGACTTAATGGACTTAATCTGTACAGGTTGCTATCAACTATCATAACTCTTCTCTAAAGTAAGTCCATTTGCCCTCCTGATGCCATTGCCGTTCCCTTTGCTGGGTCTTGGCTACAACAATTACTTCCATCCCACCTGTCTTACCACCCTTAGCTGAAATCACCTTAATTGCCTCCTGCCTGGAAAAATAAATAATGTTTATTTGTTTATGTGTCTGTTTCCCTGTTAGAGTCTGAACTCAAGAGCTAGGCAATTATCTCTGTAGATCCCAGTAAGTAGGTGAGCAATTTGTTAAATGAGTCAGATCTAGAAAAGAGTAAGATTTCCTCCATTTTTTTCTATTAGGAATCTACCTCCATTTTTAAAAAAGCTGAATCTCATATCTGCCTTTGTTTGTTTTGTTCTGTGTTTTGACAGGCAGTGTACCACAGTTGTCTGCACATGGCTCCTGGAGCCAGTGAGGCCTGCGTGGGAATCATGGCTTTACCATTTACTATTGTGTGACTTTGGTCAAATGACTATTTAAATCTCTGGCGTCTACATTTTGCACATATGTAAAATGGAGATCATAGTACCTGCCAGCATAGAACTGCTGCATTAGGTCATGCATAAAAGGCATGTAGCTTAGTGCTTGGCGCATTAACCATGTCCATCATTATTGTTATCAGAATTGAGAAATCTCCAAAACCATGGTGCTGTAGCTACTAGAAAATCCAACAGATTGTGCTAGTGTGTCAACATTAATGGTTCTGTCAAAACTACGAAGAGTGGAAACAGAAAGAAAAGGGGGATCGTTTTTATTCTGTTCACAGACTCTTCAATGCATGCTTGAGTGATTATCTGTATGAGTGTGTGTTTTAAGTTTAATTCACACAATTAGCTTTTCATTTCACATTCAAATAAGTTGAGTACAAATTGGGAAAAACTGTATTTCATTCTTTGGGAAACATAACTGAAGATGAAAAAGAAAGGTTTTCTAAAGTAGCTTAGATTTCTTTGGTGTTTTAAATAGTATTATACATAAAATCTATTATGCCTTCAAAGTTTTAAAAAATAATATTTGGTGACCATAAAATTAAAATAATCCAAATAATGGATTGGATCATTTATGTAGCATATATCTTGATACTACATTCTCTATTCTTTTTGTGTTGGTGATTATTTTTCTATGATTTCCCTCAATTTTTAGAAAGAAGAGAAGATACTTTATCATATCCTAAATATGTCCAAACTAGTTTACCAAAATAAATACAATATATAGAGAATTCAAAT
>NW_012111364.1:11014836-11040521 GCF_000951035.1 Colobus angolensis palliatus
GAGTTGATGGGTGCTGACGAGTTGATGGGTGCAGCACACCAACATGGCACAAGTATACATAAACAAACCTGCACGTTGTGCACATGTACCCTAGAACTTAAAGTATAATAAAAAAAAAAAAGAAAAATTCTTCATGATTCAATTGCATTTAAATGAATCCTGCAGATGAAGAGACATTTTATTACCTCAATTTTACATGCTATCCAAAGCAATGGAAAATAAAAGTTCAAAGAGATGGGAAGAGGTATGAATTAAAATGACAAGTGGCAACGTGTTAAATATTCAAACTGAGGGTCATCTGCTCTTCTCTAAAGCCTCTGAATAAAGTAATTTCCAGGCTTGAGGCTAGTGTAATTTTTGACCCATGTTTTTGCATCTTAAAACCCTTTTGCAGCCAGGTGTGGTGGCTCATGCCTGTAATCCCAGCACTTTGGGAGGCCAAGGTGGGAGGATCACTTGAAGTCAGGAGTTCAAGACCAGTGTGGCCAACATGGTGAATCTCCGTCTCTATGAAAAAATACAAAAATTAGCTGGGCATGGTGGTGCACACCTGTAAGCCCAGCTACTTGGGAGGTGGAGACAGGACAATTGCTTCAACACAGGAGGCGGAAGTTGCAGTAAGCTGAGATCACACCACTGCACTCCAGCCTGGGCGACAGAGCAAGACTCTGTCTCAAAACAAACAAACAAACCCTTTTGCCATCTTGCTCTTTATCAGCCCTGTGGGTTGAAGCTTCTCCTTTAGTCCTATGATCACACATACCATTTACCCATGAGTAGAGATGCTGCCTTTGACTCTGACCTGGTTCTTGACTCTGCCTTTGGATTTTTTTTTTTTTCTTGAGTCTACCTAACGTGAATTGCATTTGATAGTGTGGATATTCCAGAAAAACTTCCTCACATATTGTCTCCAATTTATTTTAAGTGTTCATAGTTTATCTTTGAAAAATATCTTCTATAATTTTAATAAGATAAGGAAAATCATGTTTAAAAAGTGTTTTTAATTGGAATCTTGAAGGAAGAGCCTAACACCTTTTCCAGCATGGAATTTTAAGCTCTCTTGATCCCTAATTTATTACCACTGGCCACAAGAGGTGACATTTCCTACAAGGTTTAGGGAATTTATGGCAATACTAATAAGAACCAATCCTTGAACTTGCCACCCACCTGCAGTTCAAAGCTGTTCTTCTAGAGAACATGGAGTCTGGGTGTCTTAGACTACTGACTTTGCTGTTATTCATCCTACCCACCCTTCATTTTTCTCCATGAGTAACTGCTTTCCTCTTAGTCCTAGTAACCCAGAGGCACAGATGTCCAAAGACAACATCAGATGGAAATGTAAATCACAGATCTCCACACCTGAAAACACCATTGGCAAACTGAAAACCAGACTAGCTCTAGGAAGCAATTGCTATCAAATTGCACAGATGAAATTAACCTGATACACATGAAAAGGTCACTGTCTCAAGATATCAAAAAAGAAGGAAATTTATATATTTTATAAAGGATTGTTGCTATCAGGCCACTTTTACATGGGGAGAGTTTTGGAGCTCTGAGTGTGTGTGCATGTGTGTGTGCGCGTGTGTGTGTTTGTGTGTGTGTGTGTGTGTGTGTTTAAATTTGGAACTTGGAGGTTTTCATTTAAATTCTAAGTAATGCCTTTTAGGGACCTACAGTGATGTTAGTGTTATTTACAAATCTGTGTTTCTTCAGAATTTTTTGTCTTTCTCTCCTTTCATGCTAAAGCTGTGAGAAAAAGCTCTGAGTTGTCTCCCTAAATGGCTGTGTCTCCTGCAGTGGCTTGGTACCATCAAGTCAGATGAAGGACCCATTGGGTGAGGTGCCTATCTACTGCCTGGAGAACATGCCCAGGAGGCTGGAACCTGTTCCCTTTCAGAGATGAAATCCTGTCTTCTCATCAACTTGCAAGACAAAGAGGACTTTTCTGATGTTTAGCTGAAGGAGGAGGATTGTTTCAAGTCTTGTGCTGCAGAATTTCCCATAGTTTGTTCTGTTGATCCTTAGTTTTTCAAGATGCTCATAGGAAAAAAATATTTTTGTGGTCAAGTCAGTTATGGAAACCTCTGCCTTTGAGCTATTTATAGGTTCTTAAGACATATTAGCATGAACATGTTATGAGACTTCCTGTGTTTAAAAGAAACTCTGTTTAACTTTGTTTAGCTTAGTGATTTCCAAATTTGTTTGACCACAGAACCCTTTTTTGGGAAACATTACTAATATTTCATGGAACTAGTGGGCTACAGAAAACACATGGGATATACGGATGGATGGTGTTAAGATGATGGATCAGATGGAGAGTGGGAAGAACAATGGATTTAAAGTCACAGACCTATGTTCAAGTCTAATCGACTGTTAACCAAAAATGCAACATTTTTGTTATGGATATCTCTAAACCTCTCTCGCTCTTGGTTTCCTCATCTAAAAATGGGAAATAATAATATTTATTACATAGGGTGTTTGTGGGGATGAAAGAACACAATGTGGAAGAACATGGGACCAGGGCTTGGTTCAACTTCAGTTAAATCAGACTCTTCTTGACAAATAAACACTGGGACCAGATGACAATGGGATACTGGCACAAAAGTGATCTATAGAAGTCTTGTTACTGTCTACATGCACATACGTGCTCCATCACCTTATACATTGTTGAAAATAGCAGCTTATTGATGGCTTTGGCTATAATTGAAAAGGATATGGGCTCTTCTATACCACCAAGTTGACTGTCTTCAGTGTTGGTCAAGATTGACTGTCTTAAAGTCCAAAGGGTGGGCCTGGCTAGATATTTTGTTGTACCTCAGAAAAATTATCTTAATTTGCTAGATATTTTGTTGTACCTCAGAAAAAGTACCTTAATTTTCTACCCTCCCCAAATTTTTTGACCACATAATCTTTTTCTGGAGAAAAATTATCAATATTTTATGGAACTAGTGGGCTATAGAAAACACACAGGATATACTGATAAAGCACAGTAGTAAAACACATTGGTTTATGAATGATCTCTGTTTTAAACCATCTGTACACATTGGTTTAATAAAAGTTCATTGCTAGATCTATCTGCTGAATTTCCATTCACCTTCATTAATGGATGCTTTAATTTGCAGTTCTCGAAAAGCTTTACAAATGAATTAGGGTAGACACAAAGCTGTGCCACCCAGAGCATCTTCAGTGATGTGCTGGAGCCAATAGCGAGGGGGCCTTCAACAGAGTCCCCAGTCGTCAGCTCAGGGAGGCTCCACCTCTGTTGCAGAAAGCCACCTTATTGGAGATCACACCTTCTCAGGGTGATTCACATCCAATGACTGATCCAGGCAGGGGAAAAAAGACTCAGCCATTTTGGCCCAATGTGAGAAAGCTCAGACAGCCAATATATGCTTCAGCACCGCGCCCCGCCCACCCCTAGGTGAGTGGCCGAGGCTTTGTCAGGCCTGCACTGCAGTTTGATATGCAATGGTCTGCAAAAAAAACTGACTTGCAAAAAATTACAGTTTGGCTTCTGCTCAGTCCTTCTTCTTTCACTTATTTTCACAAGTATCCATCCAAAATTCCTTCTGTGGAAGCCAACTTACACCCAGAGGTTGGTGCTTCGGCTCTATACCTCCTAAATATCTATTCGGTGTCTCTTGACTACAGTATTCTCTCTCTAACTTGACTGCAAGTTCCTTGTGGGCAAAAAACATATAGCGATTTCTATATGCCACAGTTTCTATGGTTGTGCCACAGATATAGAAGATAGCTGTTAAATACATTTTGAATGAAAGGATATTCCTTTTATGAGGTGGATACTTTCATTTCTGTACATGGTAAGTGGTCAAAAATTAAAAGAGCCATGTTAGAACTCTGGAAATTCTGTCAGTTTTTTCAGGTTTGTTTCGTGGCTCCCTCTGTGTCCACTTACACTGTGGAAATTTCTGGTATGTATTATATTTCTCACTCCCTTCTTTTCCTCCTTTTCTTTCTATGTCCAGAACTAACATTGATGTCCAAAATTTCTCCACCTATATCCTGCTACTCCTCCTATGATAGTTGAAATGATATTTTTCTTTATGAATTGTTATTCACAGCAACCTTCTTGAGTAATGTATTCAAAAATTGTGAATGCCATTTTCCCCTTAAATAGGCCCCTTTAGACAAATAACTGCTAAGCATTTTTCCCTGTGAATATGTAAATAGGTTAAAAACGAAGATGCAGCCAGTGTTGTGTGAATATTATTCCAACATTACACTTAAGATCCTTTCAGCACCATTTGCTAACATTTTGTACTCCTAGCCAAAGTGCCAAAAATTGCTCTCTCCTCATGCAATTTTCAAAAATTTCACTGGCACAAAATGAAGTAAAATCTCTATCTGCAGGAGAGAGCAAACTTCATTTAGCGTGTTTTACAAAGTGCTAAATAGGTTTTCTATTTTGGGAGTGGAGTAGCAGAACGTGTGCTTCCTGCTCTCCTGATCAAACATTTGCAATTCTGTTTCTGCACAGATTGCACATTTCAGGTTGTCTTTGGCTATATTAACATAAGACTTGTTGTTTTATGCAAAAGAAAAGAAATACAATTACAATGTGTTCATGGGATGTGATATCAGTACTGGAAGGTTATTTTTCCTTGTCTTTAATGTTTTTATTATTTAAGATAAAATAGTGATAAGAGTCCCTGCAAGAGGCTTTTGTATTCAACTGGTTTCAGAGTAAGAGCTCTTATTTGCTATCTTCTAGGGCACCATCCAAAAGAAAATGGTCATGTTCTCACTGATGAGAAATTTAGGACACCGTATCGCTAGCATCCTTTCAAGTAGCCCATTATAGCCATATCTCAAAGAAACCATACATAACTATTTGCTGGATATATTTTCTAAGAGAAAAGTACTTGTCTCATAATATGATAAGAATAATAATTATAGCTAAGATTTGTTGATTGCTTATATGTTCCAAGTACTATACGACATGCATGATCTCATAGAATTCTCACAACTGCCCTCTGAGCTAGCACCTATTTGATTTGACTCCAGACCCTGGGTCCTTTACCATTTGCAATACCATCTCTCACGTAAAGACAGCGTGCAGTGCTATACCTCACCTCCCTAGCAGAATACCATTTAGTTTATAAGTAAACTTGACTGAGAGAGCATGGAAACAGAGTTAGGGAGGTGGCTGCAGAGCACACCAGAGACAGAAACATATTACTGCTTTGTAAACTTCTCGATATTTGCACCATGAAACACATAGGCTTAGAGTATTTGCACACTTCTCCAGCTTTTCTCAATGCTTAATATGTGGATATATTTAATATCTAACTGTAGTTTGAAAGAGGCAAACATTCCTTCAAAGCCAGTGAAGGCTGGAGGATTGACCTAGGCAATTGAGTTTTGAAGAGTAATGATACTAGTGAGCATTAGCCCTTTGTAGGTATCTGCTAACTCACCCTCTCAGAAGCTGTTAGCGAAGAAAGAAAGAAACTCTTTGACTCTTACATGGGGATCCAATTGTGTCTTTAATCTCAGATAGCTATCTCTCAAGTATATACCAACATTGTGTGCAAGTATCTTAAAGTTGTGTTGCACATATCACCTGGGGAGAGGATGGCAGTCGGGGGTGGGAGTGGGAGTGGGCAAACAACTTCACTGATGGGAACTATGCCTTGTATATTATAGACAGCCAGCATCTCTGGTCCCTGTTTCCAAAAAATCTTACATGTATAATTTGTATATTTAAAAATCTAAGCTTTTAGAAGAGAAAAAACTCAAGACAATATATAGGATAACTAAAATAATATGTGACCCAAACAGTAATAACTACCAATTCAGAGGAAAGAGAAAGATCATTGTGGTCCCAGAACATAAGAGAAACTTTGAGCTGGACTTTAAGGAATAAGCAAGATATGGATAAACTAAGTAGTTAAGAGGTCAGCAAAGTTGTTCTGTAAATGACCAGATAGTAAATATCTCAGGCTTTGTGGGCCATATATTATCTCTTTTGAATCACTTAACTCTACCATTGTAACAAAAAGTAGCCATAGACATATTAGGTAAGTGAATGGACTGGGTTGTGTTCTAATGAAACCTTATTTCCAAAAAAAAGAAAAGCTGCAGGCTGGATTTGTCATGCCGGCTGTAGTTTGCTGACCCCTGGCATAGACCATGGATAAGTACATCTTAGGAAAGAGGTACTCTCAAAGGAGTAGGGAGGGATATATATCTGGGACAATGGAGAATGGGAAAGACATGATGAATCAGTGAAATATTATAATGTATGAAAGAAACTACACATGACTAAATATTCATGGAATATATTTTCTTCTTGTGGAAGGTAGAGACAGCATCATCTCTACCCATAAAAGGTGGCATTCTGCAAGACTGAGAAGATGCCCCCCTCCATTCCCAGAGTCCAGGCCTTCATTAACTCACATGTGAACTACTGAAACATCACCCCTAATTCTCCTATTAATCACTCCTCCTCACCGGCCTCTAATCCAGCCATCCATCCAGCGTGGGTCATGTAAAGTTACAGCTGAGAAGGTACTCCCTCTCTTAAGCTCATCAGGGCTCCGTGTGGCTTCAAGATTGAAAATAAAACTTCTGTGTATGGTATATAAACTAAAGCTCTCAACAGTGTGCCCACTCCCTGTGCTCCAGTCATGGAAAACTATTTGCAGTTCTTTGAGCATGCTCCGGTCTCTCTTTCATGCTTTATATAATCTGTCCTCTTTTATTGGAACATACTTCCTTCCCATCCTACCCCCAACACCCAACTTGTCTACCTGAGGAGCACTTAGTCATTGTTAAAGACCAAGTCCAAGTTTTTCATCCTTGGAAATACTTTCCTGACCTAGTTTGTCTGGGGTTTGTACCTGCTTTCCTGTTCCTAATGTTTCCTGAATCTACCTCTACAGTAGCAACCATATTCCATTATACAGTGTTTACTCATTGACCCATCCCTCTTCCCTGCCAGACCTTGAACTCCCTGAGGGCTAAAACCTTCCCATTCTCAATCTCTGCCACCTAACACGGTCTGGCAGTTTACGAGCTAACAAATGCTTAAATATTAATGTATTGATCATTGAATGAATGAATGTCTAAATCCTGTTGTCTATTTTTAAACACAGGGACAATTCTCGTATAGTCAAACATCTGTATGATAAAAAGTATAAAGATGGCATTAAGAAAAACAGAAAGAATATGTACCAGAAAGGCTTAATAGTAGTTATTACATTTCTTAAAATGTATTTTCTATATTATAAATATACTCATTTTATAATAAAAACATCAATATAAGATAAATAGTATATAAAAACTCTCGGAATCTAATTAAAAATTGAATCTGACTGGTGTGAAGCAGGTTCACCATGCACCTGTCACTCTACTTGAATGAGTCTGGTGAGACAGAATACTCACACAAGTTAATTGAGCTTCTTATCTACTACACACAGATGAGAAGCATGGATAATAGAAACCTAGCATTAAGGTGGGCTGGTGCCCAACTTTCAGGAAAGCTGTCCAGGATGAACAGAGTCTTGTCTGTGCATGCTCCACGGCGCACTGCAACTGAGCGACCCTGAAAGTATTCTGCCCTGGGTTTTATACCTTGTGGAAAACTGGGTGTGCTGGGCTAAAGCTTTGCAGAAAATCCTGTTCTAGAATAGACAGGAACAGAGCCCGGGCTGTTCTGAACAGCCCCTTCTTATTTCAGAATGTTATATCCCCAGCACATTTTACAGTTATCCTGAGCAGGAGGAGACCTGACCTCTTGCAATTGGCTGTCATGAGGTAGCCTCTTCCACCTTCCCCCTTTAATGCTTATGAAGACAGAAAAATATATAAAAATAGCAAGACAGGAAACCCAACCTTACAGAAGATATATTGCCAGACTCTGGGAGCACTCTTTGGAATCTACAAGGCTGATAGAACTTGGTCAAGATAATCCAAACTTCTGATTGTTGGCATTCCCAAACTTTGCTTCATGAAACAGCTCATAACCCAGAGAACCAGAAATTGCTCCAACCAAAGATTATGGAATCTCACCTCCACCACACAGTTGCTCCTTTTGGAGGCTTTCTGAGCTTGTCTAAACTGCCTTTTATCCTTTCATGTCATTTAGAGGAGCAAACCCCAGAGAACAAGCCAGTAAAGCAAGTCCCAGAGAACAAGCCAGAATAAGCCAGTAAAGGGTTACACCTAATGGCAAGTTACATCCTTGGAGGTAAAGTGGTTACAAAGTGATGGGGGGGACATAGATTGTGAAAAGCTGGGAATGGGCTTGGGGCAGGCTCCACTCAGGCTTCTAGATGGAGATTTAAATATTTGCAGTTAATAAGGAGAAGGAATTGGGCAAAACAAAATCCTTTATTTTCAAATACAACCTCTTTGTTATTCTTATCTTACTTAACAATAACTAAATTTAATGCTATTCTTCCCCTAGCCCCCCACCCCCTGACAGGCCCTGGTGTGTGATGTTCCCCTCCCTGTGCCCATGTGTTTTCATTGTTCACCTCCCACTTATGAGTGAGAGCATGCAGTGTTTAGTTTTCTGTTCCTGTATTAGTTTGCTGAGAATGATGGTTTCCAGCTTCATTCATGTCCCTGAAAAGGATATGAACTCATCCTTTTTTATGGGTGCATAGTATTCCATGGTGTATATGTGTCACATTTTCTTCATCCAGTCTATCATTAATGGACATTTGGGTTGGTTCCAAGTCTTTGCTGTTGTGAATAGTGCCGCAATAAACATATGTGTACATATGTCTTTATAGCATTAGGAGAAATACCTAATGTAGATGACAAGTTAATGTGTGTAGCAAACCGCCATGGCACGTGTATACCTATGTATCAAAACTGCACGTTCTGCACAGGTACTCCAGAACTTAAAGTATAATAAAAAATTAAAAAAGTAAAAATAAAGAAAATATGGTACGTATACACCATGGAATACCATGCAGCCATACAAAAGAATGAGATCATGCCCTTTGCAGGAACATGGATGCAGCTGGAGGCCATCATCTTTAGCAAACTAAAGCAGCAACAGAAAACCAAATACTGCATGTTCTCACTTATAAACTGGAGTGAAATGATGAGAACACATGGACACATATGTGGGAACAACACACACTGGGGCCTATTGGAGGGTGGATGGTCGGAGGAGAGAGTATCAGGAAAAATAACTAATGGGTATAGGCTTAATCCATGGGTGATGAAATAATCTGTACAATAAACCCCTATGACACAAGTTTACCTATTTAACAAACCTGCACTTTTACCTCTGAACTTAAAATAAAAGTTAAATTTTAAGAAATGAGAAAAAGATAACCAAATTTATTTTTTTAATTGTTTATTTAAATTTAAAAGTCTAAATTAGAGCCCATAGAAACATAATGTAAAATAAGGGACAAGAAGTGGTCATGCTGAGGACTTGGAAGAATGGAGACTGCTTATAACTGAAAATGACCAATTGTAGAATCCTGAGGAAAAAATTCAAAAAGTTGTTTAGAATTTCCAATAAAAATGAAAAAAAAATATGGCTTCTACAAAACAGTTAAAAGTAGTAAGGAGAAAAGAGAGAGAAAAAAAGTGACAGCAGGACAAGATATACAAGTAGATGAATGTGATGAGAAATAATTATTTAGTAGGATTAATACCCTACTATTATTACAGAAAAAAAATCATAGTCTGGTACTTAGGAAATAAACTCAAAGATGCAAAGGACTAATTTGATAACTTTTCCTGGAGAGTTTTAAAAAAGAGACAAAGGTGAAACTATGAGAAAAAAAAAAAGAGGGAAACAGAAAACAGAAACTCAAACCAAGATAGAAGCTACCATACTAGGAGAAAAATAAAGCAATTTTTAAAGACATAATTGAAGTAAGTTTTCCTGAGCTCAGAATATTTCCCATATGCAGACTGATATTCTAAACTAAAATCTACATAATTACAACCTGAAAATTTAAAATTCTATAAACTCTAGGTAGAAAATCTGGTTATTCTATAAAGGAATTTAAAACAGGTGTCTTCAACCTTCTTCTCTGCACTCTACAAGTCAATGGATCAATGCGTAGACTAGGAGCTGCTGTTCAATAAAACTTTATGCAATGATGAAAACGTTCTAGATGTGTGCTGTACAATGTGGTAGCCACTACTCATGTTGACTATGGAACCCTTGAAATGTGACCAGTGGACTGAATTTTCATTTTACTTAATTTTAGTAATTTAAATTTAAATAGCTCTATGTGGTTAATGCCACCCATATTAGACAGTGCAAATTCAGCATTTTGAGGTTAAGCTATTGTAACTTAGATTATTATTCCCATCAAGGCTTTCTTTCTCATGTGAAGGAAATAGCACTTTTTTGAGTATTCAGGAGCTTAGAAAATATACCACCTATTAATTTTGTTTGGAAAAAAAATCTTCAAAGATCTGTTCAAAGTTTAATAAACATTAAAAAATTAAAAGCACAAGAATAGGGAAGTTTTCTTATAATAGGCTTGATGGGGACTACTGAAAATAGGAAATGTGTAATGTAAAACTTAAACATTAAAGACAATAGTCTGCCTAAATCTCCAAATTATGTTACCAAAACAGGTATGGCTAAAAGTGGGGTAGGAGGCATGCTAAATTCTTTGATTGTTTGTTTGTTTAAAGAGACAATCTGCATTTTAACTAGACAAGAAGAAAACTATACAATGTTTTTGCATATGTACATGTTGAATTTTAAACAAAATATATCTTCTATAAAAACTGGAGAACACAGATGTAAAGAAGGGTATACTCTTGTGCTCAGGGAAAAGCTCCTAGATTTCCATGCTTTCATTATTAAAGAACAGAGAATTAAAATAATTTAAATAAGCCCTAAACTCAGGAAGTTAAGTAAAACAAAGCAACTCTAAGAAAAGCATACACAAATATTAAAGCAAAAATAATTATATCAGAAAATAGAAAGATGGTAGGATTGAAATAAGCCTGAAAATGGTTTGAAGAAAAACTCTAATAAATAAATCTCTAGCTAGTTTTCTCAAAGAAAAGGAGAATAAATACAGCTAAAACTATGAATAGGAAAGGACATATAGTGTCTGATATAAAGTGGATTTATTGTTAAGGAAAGAAAAAATGCTACCTGAAAATCCTGAAAAAATTGAAACATTTTAAGGAAGTATGTTATCAAAAATAACTTCTTAAGAAGTAGAACACTTGATAACTATAGAAAAAAAGTAATACTTTAAAAAGTTTACTGCTAAGAAATGGTGATCTTAGAAGTTCTGAGTGAGTCTTCTCAAAACTTCAAGTGTGAAATTACTCTAAGTATTTTGTAAAAAAAAAAAAAACAAAAATGTATTTTTTAGAGCAGTTTTAGGTTAGCAGCAAAACTGAAATGAACACACAGAGAAACCCCATGGCAGGGGTTTGTCTTCCTCCTCCCCGGACACATGCATAGCCTCCCTCATTTATAGCATACCCCGCAGTGTGGTACATTTGTTACAGCTAATGAACTTCCAGTAACACATCATCACCCAAAGCTCATAGTTTCCACTAGGGTTCACTCTTGGTGCCCTACATTCCACGACTTTGGATAGATGTATAATGACATGTGTCCCCCATTATAGTACCTTTTTTTTTTTTTGGAGACGGAGTCTCGCTCTGTCGCCCAGGCTGGAGTGCAGTGGCTCTCAGCTCACTGCAAGCTCGCCTCCCGGGTTTACGCCATTCTCCTGCCTCAGCCTCCCGAGTAGCTGGGACTACAGGCGCCTGCCACCTCGCCCGCCTAGTTTTTTGGATTTTTTTAGTAGAGACGGGGTTTCACCGTGTTAGCCAGGATGGTCTGGATCTCCTGACCTCGTGATCCGCCCGTCTCGGCCTCCCAAAGTGCTGGGATTACAGGCTTGAGCCACCGTGCCCAGCCCATTATAGTATCTTACAGAGTATTTTCACTGCCCTAAAAATCCGCTGTTCTCCACCTATTCATCTCCGCCTCCCCTGACCCGCTGCCAACCACTAATGTTTTCACTGTCTCCATAGCTTTGGCTTTTCCAGAATGTCTTATAGTTGGAATCATACAGTATGTGGCCTTTTAAGATTAGCTTCCTTCACTTGGTAATATGCACCTAAGTTTTCTCCTTGTCTTTTCATGGCTTGGTAGCTCATTTCTTTTTGCCACTGGAAAATAGTCAATTGTCTTTATGTGCCAGAGTTTATTTTTCATTCATCTACGGAAGGATGTCTTAGCTGTTTCCAAATATTTGCAAAATTATGAATAAGCCTGCAATAAACATGTGTGTGCAAGCTTTTGTGTGGACATAAGTTTTCAGTTCCTCTGAGTAAATACCAAAGCATATAATTTCTGGATCCCATGGTAAGAGTATGTTTAGTTTTGTAAGAATCCACCAAGCTGCCTTCCAAAGTGGCTGTCCCATTTTGCATTTGTATTCATTACAGCAGTGAATGATAATTCCTGTTGCTCCACATCCTCACCAGCATTTGGTATTGTCAGTGTTCTGGATTTTGGCCATTATAATAAGTGTGTAGCAGTGTTGTATTGCTGTTTTAATTTGCATTTCTTGGACGATATATGTAAGGAATATCTTTTCATATGCTTATTTCCCACTGTATATCTTCTTTGGTGAGATGTCTGTTGAGGTCTTTGGCCCGTTTTCAAATCAGGTTGTTTATTTTCTTATTGTTGAATAGGTGCCTTGTAGGATAACAGTCTTTTATCAAACATGTCTTTTGCAAATATTTTCTCCCAGTCTGTGGCTTGCCTTTGCATCCTCTTGACAGTGTTTTGCAGAGCAGAATTTTTTTTTGTTATTTTAATGAAGTTCAGTTTATCAGTTATTTCTTTAATGGATCATACCTTTGGTGCTGTATCTAAAAAGTCGTTACCAAACCCAAAGTCATCTAGAGTTACTCCTATGTTTTTTCTAGGGGACTTATACTTTAACATTTTACATTTAGGCCTGTGATCCATTGAAGTCAAGTTTTGTGAAGGGTGTAAGGTTTGTGTCTAGGTTCACTGCATTTGGATGTCCTGTTGTTTCAGCATCATGTGTTAAAAAGATAATCTTTTCTCCACTGTATTTGCCTTTGCTTCTTTGTCAAATATCAGGTGACTATATTTATGCAGGCATATTTCTGGGTAGTCTATTCTGTTTCATTGATCTCTTTGTTCTTTTGCCAATACCACATTGTCTTGATTACTATATCTTTACAGGAAGTCTTGAAGCTGGCTAGTGTTTGTCCTCTGACTTTGTTCTTCTCTAGTTCTTTTTTATTGTTCAAAAGCATAGGGAATAAAATGAAAAATTTAACTTCATTTTTAAAAGACCATATATTTTGATGCCAAATGTGAACAAAGTTGAATAATGAAAAAACTGGAGATCATTCCCAGTTCTAAATAAAGATGAGAAAACTCAGCAGTATATTAAGAGCACGTGACAAAGTGAAGTTACTTTCAGGATTGAGAAGCAATTACAAACACATTGTTTTGGTTTTGTGTCAGGTAGTATCCTAAGATCTGCTTATATGTTCATTCAATTCTCAGAAGAATAAATTATATGGGTCCCATTATTGTGCCTCGTTTATAAATGAGAAAGTTAGTGTTAGGAGATTAAGTAAATTGTTCAAAGTCACACAATTTGTAAGGGCAGAGGAAGGCTTGAATCCAGGAAGTCTGGCTATAGAGTGACACTCTTACCACTAGTGATAAGACACTATTACCACTAGTGATATTGTTTTTTATGCCAATAGATTACTGGAAGAAACCAGAGCATATATCTCAATAGTAATGAAAAAGAGATGTGATAACATTCAGAATCCACTCCTGAATTAAAAAGAAAGTGCTTATACTAGGAGAGAAGGTTATGTAATTCTTAATACTATAAAGAATATTTATTACTATGGGGAAATATTAATAATGGATTGCTGAGTGAAAAGGAGATATAGTGTATAAAATCATATTTTAATTATGTTACTGTATAGAAAATATATTAGAAAGATATAAGTCAAAGTTAATAATAAATGGGGAGATTATAAGTGATTCTATGTCCCTTCACTCAACCTTTTCTGTATTTTCTGAGTTTATCGTAAATGCATTTATTTTGTAATTTAAAAAATATATATTGTTTAAAAAGCAAAGATTGCCCAAAATATGGTAGATCAAATGTAAAGTAAGAATTAGAAATACCAAATAGACATTCATAGAGTATCCTTTGAGTTTCTCCAACAGTAAGAGATTGTTTTGTGCCCCAGAAGGTGGGAGGGAATTTGTGGCACCATATGAAAATGACAGAGCAAAGTAAGTGTAGAAGCTGTGAAGGAAAGTACCAATTAAGTTTGAATTCTTAACTTTGGTCTTCTCTGAAAGGAGCTGAGAAAAGTCTTCATCACAAATCATCTTGAAACTGGTAGAATGGACCAACGACGCGAAGAAAGGCTCATTAATAACTGAGTATAAAAACAATACCACGTAAGATTATTTAAAATTAGCAAACAATGGCTTGACCAAATCCAGCCATCAAGTGCAGACAGCATCTGCTAATTTGTTGTTCATTGGTAGCCATTAGCTCTGTGACAGGGTTGCTCTAGAAGTACACAAATGAGCTTGCCATTCTCCTTGGAAGCTCAGGGAAGGTGAGGGCGGATAGCCGGGCGCGGTGGCTCAAGCCTGTAATCCCAGCACGTTGGGAGGCCGAGACGGGCGGATCACGAGGTCAGGAGATCGAGACCATCCTGGCTAACACGGTGAAACCCCGTCTCTACTAAAAATACAAAAAAAAAAAACTAGCCGGGCGAGGTGGCGGGCGCCTGTAGTCCCAGCTACTCCGGAGGCTGAGAGGCTGAGGCAGGAGAATGGCGTAAACCCGGGAGGCGGAGCTTGCAGTGAGCTGAGATCCGGCCACTGCACTCCAGTCCGGGCGACAGAGCAAGACTCCGCCTCAAAAAAAAAAAGAGAAGAGGAAGGCTGTTGAGTCAGTGAAAAAATTCTGAATAAGGTTCAACAAACAGAGGCAGCCCAAGGTGCATATCAGGAATCAGAATAAGAATTAGCCAGGGTGATAAGAGGGAAGAAGATGACAGCTCGTGAAGGGGAGTGCTTGGTTCCAACAGAGGCCATCTGTCCATACCCAACTGATTCACAGGCAGCAGAACAGTCAGACTAAAGGGCAGCCATTGAATAGGTGTCTCTTTCATCTTATGCAGAAGCACATTATCTTAGCATTTAAACTGAGAGTGAAGTGGGCCACTCATTATGCTTTGCCAAGAGTCCAATATCCTAACATTAAATGGAAAATAGAATCAAGCACATCATCTGTTGGCATAAAAATGAAGTTTAAAGAGAAATATAAGCAGAAAAGCATGACTTTCTAGCAATGAGAAGCATCTCAAGGGAAAACAATTTATATAATGAAAGTTGTAAGTACATACACATATTAAAAGCACCCAGACACCTTGCTTGTATTGGCTTCAGGTTATGAATTGAAGAAGACTGCAAAAGCTTGGGACACACCATTTGAGTGCTTCAGAGCTGAAACGAGAAGTGCATTCTATTTTTGACCAGGGATATGGGAAACGTGTCAATCTCTGTGTGAGGGTGAAGAACGCACTGAGACAGTCAGAAGAGACGTGTGAGTAATGCCACTGACATTTAAAAATCTTTTTCTGCGTCTAAGTATACCCTGGTGACTTCATGGCTTCCTGATAGAAGCAACACAGTCTTACATACCCTCTCTACAACAGATCACTTCCTCGGCACCACTAGCCTAAGGACTATGTGGGGAACCAGGGACAGTGGCTAACAATAGCCTTAAACTCTCTGTTTCTGAGTCAGACACAAGAAGAATTCTGAATCATACTTTCTTTTTCCTTTTGTTCCTCCTTCCACTCAGAGAATACTTGCCTCAATTTTAAGGAGGTATCTCCATCTTCCACTGAGTCAGATGCAGAAATCAGATCCTTCTCATCTTTGCAACATGCTATACCAAGTGGACTTTACCATGAGTAACAGACCAATCCAGTGAATCTCCAAAACCGACAGCAATAACAGTCACCATGTAAAACAGAGAGGAGTGTTGTCTCCACCCAATCCCAGTTCTGAAGTCTTCATTTTGTGGCTTCTTTCACTAACCACATTTCTTTAAACTTAATCAGAGCTAACCCTTCCCTAATTGGACTCAGACAAGTTACTTGAGCACTGGACACAAGACTCAGAAAGAATTCAGGGCTGTGAACAGCTGATTATAATTTCCTGTGGTGATTGAGACACACACATGCAGACAGACACACTTTAGAGATCCTGGTTATACATGTTACTTAGCTATTCTTTACCTAATTGATGAGTAGGCCTTCCTGAGGGAAAAGGAGAGGGAGTTTCTTGGGTTTTTCTCCATTTCTAACTTCACTGAAGAGTTCTTGGTGGTAACCGTGGGTTGCTCACCATGTCCTGTGGATTTCTCCCACAGAGTGACTTAACAAGGTACAGATTCTGCCTTACCACTCTAGTAACGTTGCTCATGATGACCCAATCACCATGACTTTCCCTTTGTCAAGTTCTTTTTTTTTTTTTCAGAGTTTTACTCTGAAACTCTGACCAGGAACCAGGAGTTATAAGCCCTTCTTTTGACTTCTCATAGGTGCCTTGTGCTGATTGCAATGCTCACCTTGCTTCACCTTGTGTTATATATCCTCCTTGACATTCTTATATTGCACACCTTTCTAGATGGTAGGAACCTGATACAATGCCAATAGTCTGTTGCACTGAATTGATTTAATTTGGTTTTGAACCCAGAGGCTAGGTAAAATTGTTTGGTTTTCTTAAAAAAGATATCGATTCTTTTAATAAAACAAGAGTATATTATGGAAAAATTAGAAAAATGCATAACTACAAAATGAAAACACCCATTATACTACCAGTTAGAGACAGACTTGCTATCTTTTTGAAGTATTACTTTATTTTTTCCTAAAATTTTAATCAAATTATTTAATTTTTCCAATAAATAATAAATTATACCAAGGTCATTTATAAAGTGATCATTCTCCCTGCTGATTTGAACGGATTTTAACAAATTGAAGTAATTGTTTTTGTATAGCAATATTGGTTGAAATGTCACTTCAGTGATACTAAAAAGGTTGTCAAAAGTAGTTATCGCCACCTCCTTGCCTCTCATTCTAAAGGGTATCGCATACCCACCAGCTTCACCAAGATTGCTCTTTTCAAGCTAGGCAATGCTCTCTATTTTGTTTGTATATTGCTTGAAGTCTCCACAGGATTTAGCACAGTTGACTACCCCTTCCCTGAACTACATCCTTCTGTCTGCTTCAATGCCTGTCTGGTTTTTCTCCAGCCTCCTCAGCTATCTTTTTCCTGTTTCCCCTGCTGCCTTGCTCCTCTTCTGTGTGGCCTCCAAATGCCAGTGTCTGGGCATCTTTTTAGGACTCCTTTGCTTCCCTAACATGCTCATTTGTGCCTTGGCTTTAAATATAATCATCGATTATTGCCCAACCTGGATATCTTCAGCCTAACTTATCAGGACACCGGATTTCTGTAGGTTACTGCCTGCTTGTTACTTCCTCAGAATCTCTGATCGACATCTAAAACTTACTATATTTGAAACTTTTGATTCCCCACACCCACCCCCATCCTGGTCTTTCTCCAGTCTTCTTAGTATCATGCACCCAGTTGATTCCTTTCTTTTCTTCAGTGTCCCAATTCAATCTTTTTGACTTTTCCTCCAAAACATATCCCAAATTAATTCACTTCTTTCCAACTTCACTACCCCTACTTTATCCTGGTCACTTTCATCTTTCCCAGACTACTCTGATAGGCTCCTATCTGGGCTGGCCATTTCCATACTGGCTGTTTGTAGTTCATTCTACAAATAGAAACCAGAGTGATGTTTATGAATGACAAGTCAGACTATCACTCTTCTACTTTAAAACCTTCCAATATTTCTTTATTATACTTAAAACATAAAGTCCAACTTCTTTATCTTGGGTACAAAGTCCTGCAAGATCTAACTTCTGTCAACCTCACATATGCTTGCCCCCTTTCCCACTCTGCTCCACCCATATTGGCCTTCTTTCTGTTTCTTGACTACACCAAGCCTGATACTTTCTTTGAAAGGTTCTTTCCCCTGCATTTGCATGGCTCACTTCTTCTAGCCATTCACTTATCAGATTAAATGTCACCTCCTCAAGTCAAAATTATGCCACCCTACCTGAATTATCTTTATTTTTATTTATTTTATATATAGTGTACATATCTTGTATATAATACATATGTATGTATATGACAGAGAGAAAAAGAGCATTGTCTGCCTCTCCGATCAGAATACAAAGAGAAACAGACTCTTGTCTACCATATTCACTGTTGTATCCTCAGTGACTAGAATGGTACTTAGAGCATTATTTTTAAATAAATGAATGAATGTGACGTAGGCTAGAATTTTATTTACACTTGCCTATGCTTTTGGTTTTTCTTTTCTGTTCTAATGATCTACCTATTCTTTCATCAAACAAGTAAACAAGTAAAACAGAAATAGAAGACTCCATCTCAATTGCCATAGTTATCACATACATTTTAATATTTGATAGGGATAGCCAAAGTTCTCCCTTCTTACACTCATTATTCTAACCATTCCTAACTAGTATCACCTGTTTGTTCTCCAAGTGATCTAAAAACATACTAGATATTTCTTTATTTGTTCAATTTTCATAGGCTCAGCATAAAGACTGTGTGTTTCTTGTTAGGTCAGCTAGTTTATATTTTTCTTGCTATTGTGAACAGCCTATTGCCCACACAAGGAGAGGTCATGCATTTAGGTGACCTACCGGGCCTTTAAAGACATTTGAGTTTGCACCTCCTGATATACAGGAAAACTAATACTTGTCCATATTTATTTTCTATGTAATCTTCATAGTGGACTTTTTCATTGATTTTAGCAGATCTTCGACTAATTTTCTTTACTTTTCTAGGTAGTCTATTATATCATCTGCAAATAACAATCATTTTCTTCCCTTTCCAAGACTTAAACCCTTTACTCCTTTTCTTCCCTAGTCTGGTTGCATTCAGTAGAACTACCATAAAAATATTCAATAATGATGAGTATCCTTGCCTCATAATGACTTTTATATAAATGCCTTGAGTCTCCCTATTAATTATGTTGTTAAATGCTGGTTTTAGATAGATTACTATATTAAGAATGACATAACCTTCTTCTCTCCTAGTTTAAAAGTGCAATATGGTTGTTTCTGATTGCATAATATATAATGCTTTATATTATAATACATTCTCATTGTTGCCATATTTTTATTATTTCAGTATGGAAATCATCCAGGAATGTTATAATATTGCTTTTATCTGATAGGACATTAAATGTTGACTGTGTATCCACTATGTTAAAAACATGGTGCTATTTTTAAACTCTGCAAATAAGTAGATTAAAAGGAGGTTTAAATGTGGATGTGGTAATAAAACCTCATGTTTAATGCTATTTCACTGCCCACCATCATCTACCAAAATGTTAGATTTGTTGTTACAAAATACCAAAGCAAGCAGTTGCTACCCTACATATATGTACTGCGAACCGTCGTATTTTCTCCCTGTTAGCTATGTCTATTTTTTCTATGACAATTAAAGGTTTTTTTCAATTCCTTGTTGCAATATCTTAAATAATGAGTCCTAACCTGGATGCATATGAGAATTAGCTGAGGTTTGAAATATTCTGATATTTGGATCCTTCCCTAAACTAATTAAATCTGAACTACCAGGAGTGGGTACGAGGCAATTTTATTATTGAAAAGCAACATTCAGCCAGTAGAGTCACTCAGTGTTGAACCAAGCACTTTGTGTCTGGCCCTCCAAGAATTCAAGAAAATAAAAAATCTCTATACCAGCTATTGTCAAACTTTGCTTAGAAATTAAGGGGCAATTAGAAATATCAGGGTGCATTTAAAAATTCAAGGTACAGGATTGGTAAAGGGCAGAGCAAGAGGGCAGAATAGAAGGCTCCACTGATTGTCCCCCAACCCCTGCAAACACACTAATCTAACAACTGTCTGCAAAAAAAAGCACCTTCATAAGGACAAAAAATCAGGTGAGCACTCACAGTACCTGTTTTTAAAAAATTATTATTATACTTTAAGTTCTGGGATACATGTGCAGAACGTGCAGGTTTTTTACATAGGTATACACGTGCTGTGGTGGTTTGCTGCACCTATCAACCTGTCATCTACATTAGGTATTTCTCTTAATGCTATCCCTCCCCTAGCCCCCCACCCCCTAACAGGCCCCAATGTGTGATGTTCCCCTCTCTGTGTCCATGTGTGCTCATTTTTCAACTCCCACTTATGAGTAAGAACATGCAGTGTTTGGTTGTCTGTTCTTGTGTTAGTTTGCTGAGAATGATGGTTTCCAGCTTCATCCATGTCCCTGCAAAGGACATGAACTCATTCTTTTTTAAGGCTGCATAATATTCCATGGTGTATATGTGCCACATTTTCTTTACCCAGGCTATCACTGATGGGTATTTGGGTTGGTTCCAAGTCTTTGCTATTGTGAACAGTGCCGCAATAAACATATGTGTGCATGTGTCTTTATAGTAGAATGATTTACAATCCTTTGGGAATATACTCAGTAATGGGATTGCTGGGTTAAATGGTATTTCTGGTTATAGATCCTTGAAGAATTGCCACACTGTCATCCACAATGGTTGAACTAATTTACGCTCCCACCAACAGTGTAAAAGCATTCCTGTTTCTCCACATCCTCTCCAGCATCTGATGTTTCCTGACTTTTTAATGATCACCATTGTAACTGGCGTGAGATGGTATCTCATTGTGGTTTTGATTTGCATTTCTCTAATGACCAGTGATAATGAGCATTCTTTCATACATTTGTTGGCTGTATAAATGTCTTCTTTTGAGAAGTGTCTGTTCATATCATTCGCCCACTTTTGATTGAGTTGTTTGTTTTTTCTTGTAAATTTGTTTAAGTTCTTTGTAGATTCTGGATGTTAGCCCTTTGTCAGACGAATACATTGCAAAAATTTTCTCCCATTCTGTAGGTTGCCTGTTCATTCTGTTGATAGTTTCTTTTGCTGTACAGAAGCTCTTTAGTTTAATTAGATCCCATTTGTCAATTTTGGCTTTTGTTTCATTGCTTTTGGTGTTTTAGTCATGGAGTCTTTGCCCATGCCTATGTCCTGAAAGTTATTGCCCAGGTTTTCTTCTAGGGTTTTTATGATTTTAGGTCTTACATTCTGGTTTTAACTTTATATCACTGAAAGAGGCACTGAAGAGGTAGGTAAAAGAGTCTTGAATCACAACACCACGCCTCCCTCATCCTGAGGCAGCAGTGGCATGGTGAAGAGAGCTTTTCTGTGCACTGGGCAGAGGGAGAGTGCAGCAATTATGAGGCACTGAAGTCAGTGCTGTGCTATTATAAAAGAAAAAAACTAGATGAAACTTAGCGAGTGCTCACCCATGGAGGGAGTATTTAATTCAGCCCTAAACAAAAGGGAATCATTGACCCCCAGCAGTCTAAACTTGAGTTCCTACAGGCCTTGCCACCATGGGCTACAGTGGCAATCTAGGCCACCAGGACTACAACTCCTAGGCAAGCCCTAGTGCTGAAATGGGCCCAGAGACAGTGACAGTGGGCTAAGCAGGGCACGTGACTAATGACACATCAGTCAGGGGAGGCTAAGGGAGTGCTGGCATCACCCTTCCCCTAACCCCAGGCTGCACAGCTTGGGACTCCAAAAGAGACCCTTTTCCTCCACTTGAGGAGAGGAGACGGAATAATGGGGAAAACTTTGTTTTGCATCCTGGATAAGCTTAGCCACAGCAGGATAGGATATCAGTCAGAATCATGAGGTCCCCTTTCCAAGCTCTAGCTCCTGGACAACATTTCTATACATACCTGAGACCAGAAGAGAACCCACTGCCTTGAAAGGAAGGACCTAGTCCTGGCAGGATGCATTATCTCCTAACCAAAGAGTTCTTGGGCCCTGAATAACCAGCAGTACTACCCAGGTATCAGTGAGGGCCCTGGGTGAGCCTGAGACTTGCTGCCTTCAGGTGAGACTCAGCCTATTCCCTGCTCTGGTGGTTAGGTGGCAAGATGCCTTCCACGTGAAAAAAGAGGAGGGAAAAGTAAAAGGGACCTTGTCTTTCACCTTACATGCCACCTTGGCTACAGGGGATAGAGCACCAAGAGGATTCTCAGGGTCCCCAATTCCAGGATTGGCTCTTGGATGGCATTTCTGGACCTGCCCTCAGCCAGAGGGGAGCCCGTTCCCCTGAAAATTGAATCTCAAACCAGGCAGCATTCACCACAAGCTAACTGAAGAGCTGTTAGACCCTCAAGGAACATCAGAGGTAGTCTGGCAGTACTCACGAGCTATGGTAGTGGTGGTCACAGGGTGAGGCTCCTCTCTGTTTGGAAAGGAGTGGGAAGAGTGGGAAGGACTGTGCCTTGTGGCTTGAGTGCCAGCTCAGCTGCAGCACATTAGAATATCATGTAGAATTCTAAGGTTTTTGGTTTTAGTTCTTAACTCCCAGATGGCACTTCTGGACCTGCATGGGGAGTGGAGGAACTCACCACCCTGAAAGGAAGAACACAGGCCTGGCTGGCTTTACCACCTGCTAAGTGTAGAGCCCTAGGGCCTTAAGTGAACATAAGCTGCAGCCAAGGAGTGGTTATAGTAAGCCTTGGGCAACACCCAATGCTGTGCTGACTTCAAGTCTGACCCAGCACAGTGCTAGTGGTGGTGGCCACAAGGGTGCTTGGGTCACTCCACTGCCAGCTCCAGGTGGCTCAGAACAGAAAGAGAGGCTCTGTTTGGGAGAAAGTAAGGAAAGAGAACAAGAGTCTCAGTCTAGCAATCCACAGAATTCTTCTAAATCTTATCCAAGACCATCAAGGCAGTACCTCTATGAGTCTGGAGGAACCACTGCATTATTGGGCATGGGGTGGCCCCTAAAGCACATACAGCTTAGATCACAACTCCCTAGTCCTTCTGAATATATGGAAAGCCTTCCCAAGGAGGATGGGTACCAGCAAGCCCAGACTGAGAAGACTACAATGAATAACTGACTTCAATGCCCAAACACAGACAAATAACTACAAGTGTCACGACCATCCAAGAAAGCATGACCTCACCAAAGGAACTAAATAAGGCACCAGGGACCAATCCTGGAGAAACGGATATGTGACCTTTCAGACAGAGAATTCAAAATAGCTGTTTTGAGGAGACTCAAAGAAAAATCAAGATAACACAAAGAACGAATTCAGAATTCTATCAGACAAATTTAATAGAGATTGAAACAACTAAAAAGAATAAAGCAGAAATTCTGGATCTGAAAAATGCAATTGGCATGCTGAAGAATTCATATGAGTCTTTTAATTGATCAAGCAGAAGAAAGAATTAGTGAGCTTGAAGACAGGGTATTAGAAAATACAAAGTTAGAGGAAACAAAAACAAAAAAATAATAAAAAAGCACTGAAGCACACCTACGGGATCTAGAAAATAGCCGCAAAAGGGCAAATCTAAGAGTTGTTGGCCTTAAAGAGAAGGTAGAGAAAAAGATAGGGGTAGAAAGTTTATTCAAAGGGATAATAACAGAGAACTTCCCAAACCTAGAGAAAGATACCCATATCAAATACAAGAAGGTTATAGAACACCAAGCAGATTTAACCCAAAGGACTGCCTCAAGGCATTTAATAATCAAACTCCCAAAGGTCAAAGATAAAGAAAGGACCCTAACAGCAGCAAGAAAAAAGAAACAGACAACATACAATGGAGCTCCCATATGTCTGGCAGCAGACTTTTCAATGCAAACCTTACAGGCCAGAAGAGAGTGGCATGACATATTTAAGTGCTCAAAGAAAAAGAAAATTAACCTAGATTAGCGTATCTGGTGAAAATATTCTTCAAACATGAAGGAAAACTAAAGACTTCCCCAGACAAATAAAAGTGGAGGGATTTCATCAACACCAGACCTATCCTACTACAAATGCTAAAGGGAGTACTTCAGTCAGAAAGAAAAGAACATTAATGAGCAATATAAAATCACGTGAAGCTACAAAACTCACTGGTAATAGTAAGCAACAAAGAAAAACAAAGAATATTGTAACACTGTAATTATGGTGTGTAAACTACTCGTATCTTAAGTAGAAAGATGAAAAGATGAACCAATTGAAAAAAATAACTAGAACTTTTTAAGACATAGGCAGTATAATAAGATATACATAGAAACAACAAACAGTTAAAAACTGGGAGGATAAAGTTAAAGTGTAGAGCTTTAATTCGTTTTCTCTTTGCTTGTTTATGCAATCAATATTAAGTTGTCATCAGTTTAAAATAATGAGTTATAAAATACTATTTGCAAGCCTCATGGTAATATACATGGTAACATATGATGGGTACAGAAAAATAAAAAGCAAGAAACTAAATTATATCACCAGAGGAAAAAACTTTCACTAAAAGAAAGACAGGAGGAAAATTAAAAAGGAAGAGAAGACCACAAAACAAATAACAAAATGGCAAGAGTAAGTACTTCTTTATCAATAATTACATTGAATGTAAATATTACATTGAATGTAAATAGACTAAATGTACCCAATGAAAAGATTCATTGATCTGTTACCTACAAGAAACACAAATAAAGACAACTATAAAGACACACATAGACTGAAAGTAAAGGGAAGAAAAAAGATATTCCATGAAAATGGAAACAAAAAAAAGAGTAAGAATAGTTGTATCAGACAAAACAGATTTCAAGGCAAAAACTATAGGAAGAGACAAAGAAGGTCACAGTATAATGATAAAGGGGTCAATTTAGCAAGAGGATATAACATTTTAAGAGGACAATGAAGTTGAAAACCTAGAAGAAATGGTTAAATCCCTAGATGCATAAAACTTACCAAGATTGAACCATGAAGAAATCCAAAACTGGAGGCCAGGCGCGGTGGCTCAAGCCTGTAATCCCAGCACTTTGGGAGGCCGAGACGGGTGGATCACGAGGTCAGGAGATCGAGACAATCCTGGCTAACACGGTGAAACCCCGTCTCTACTAAAAATACAAAAAACTAGCCGGGCGAGGTGGCGGGCACCTATAGTCCCAGCTACTCGGGAGGCTGAGGCAGGAGAATGGCGTAAACCCGGGAGGCGGAGCTTGCAGTGAGCTGAGATCTGGCCACTGCACTCCAGCCTGGGCGACAGAGCGAGACTCTGCCTCAAAAAAAAAAAAAAAAAAAAAAAAAAAAAAAAAAGAAATCCAAAACTGGAACAGACCAATAATAAGTAATGAATTCAAAGGTGTAATAAAAAGTCTCTCAGTAAAGAAAAGCCCAGGATTGAATGGCTTCACTGCTGAATTCTATCAAGCATTTAAAGAAGAACTAATACTAATTCTACTCAAATTATTATGAAAAATAGAAGGGAAGGGAATACTTCCAAACTCATTCTATGAGGTCAGTATTACTCTGATACCAAAATCAGAGAGATACATCAATAAAAGAAAACTAACAAAGGGCTAATATCTAGAACCTACAAAGAACTCAAACAAATTTACGAGAAAAAAACAAACAACCCTATCAAAAAGTGGGCAAAGGATATGAACAGACATTTCTCAAAAGAAGACATGCATACAGCCAACAGGCACATGAAAAAATGCTCATCATCACTGGC
>NW_012111364.1:11041106-11045498 GCF_000951035.1 Colobus angolensis palliatus
TGCAGCACACCAACATGACACAAGTATACATATGTAACAAACCTGCACGTTGTGCACATGTACCCTAGAACTTAAAGTATAATATAAATAAATAAATAAATAAAACTAACTACAGGCCAATATCTCTGATGAATATTGATGCAAAAACCCTCAACAAAATACTAGCAAATCAAATTCAACAAAACATTGGAAAGATCATTCATCATGACAGAGTGGAATTTATCCCTAGTATTCAAGGATGGTTCAACATATGCAAATCAATCAATGTGATACATCATATCAACAGAATAAAGGATTTAAAAACCCATATGATCATTTCAACATCCCTTCATAAGAAAAATATTCAAAAAACTGGATACAGAAGGAACATACCTCAACATAATAAAAGCCATATATGGCAAAAGCAAATTAAGTGTTCATTAACATATGAATTCATAAAGAAAATGTAGTACTCACATACAATGTAATACTATTCAGCCGTAAAAAGAATGAGATTCTGTCATTTGCAACAACATAGATGGAACTGGAGGTCATTATGTTAAGTGAAATAAAACAAGCACAAAAAGACAAACTTTTCATATTCTCATCTATTTGTGAGATCTAAAAATCAAAGCAATTGCACTTATGGACATATAGAGTAGAAGGATGGTTACCAGAGGCTGAGAAGGTTAATGGGGGGTTGGAAGAGGAGGTCGGATGGTTAACGTGTACAAAAACAATTAAAAAAAAGAATGAGTAAGACCTAGTATTTGATAGCATAACAGGGTGACTGTAGGCAAAAATAATTTAATCACACATTTTAAAATAACCAAAAGTGTATAACTGGATTATGTGTAACACAAAGGATAAATGCTTGAGGGGATGGATACTCCATTTTACAGCATGTGATTATTACACATTTTTTGCCTATATCAAAACATCTCATGCACTCCATAAATATATTATATACCCATTAAAAGTTAAAAAAATTACGATGACCAGGTCACACTTAAAGGCAAATAAGGACCTCTGTGGCATCAATCTTATTTGGCACTCCACATGTAAACCCAAAAGGTAGCCAAATTTAAGAACTGCTCTTCTACACTCCTGCAAATCAAAGTATGGTCTGTGGTTCAGCAGCATTGTTATAACTTGGAAGCTTGTTAGAAAAACTGATCTCAGATTTATCATATATGCAGATGACTTTGTTACATTAAAGTTTTAGTAGCACTGCTTCCACAAGGGGTTTCAGCCTTGTAGCTTAGATCCTAAGCTTTCAGACTTGTTATTTTGCTTACGATTTTAATTCACGTAGTGGGGAGCAGTGACAACCCTAGGGAGTAATTCCAAAGTTTTGTTTCAAAAAAGCATCTGGACTTTTCAGGAAGCCACATGTCCCTGCAGGGATGTCATTTCATCCCTTTTGCTCTTGCTAACTTTATCTTTACGTTTTTGTTGTAGTTCTTTCATTTATTTTGTTCCTGGTCTTGCACATGTATGGTGACTGCAACAGGTTGAGGGAAAATATGATGCTAAGTGAGATGTGAGGCAAGTGAAAGCCTTCATGCACTTAATCTAAAAATGAAACAACACCCTAAATATAAAGTGTGAATTGCTTGTAGATGCGCTGACACCCTGAGGTGTGGGAGGAGAAGGAGGCAGTAACCACAGTACTCACCTGAGCTGGCTGGCTCAGCTCCCTGTTGGAACAATGGGATTCCCTAATGGCAAAATCACACCTGAGCCTCCTCTAACACTCCAAAAGCAGTAACCTCCTCATGAGCAGGGGGAGTTGTTCTTCAAGAAGCATAGAGTCCTGATAAATAATGTTTTCATTTAGGTTGAGTCAGTCATTTAGCATTGAAATAGCTTTCTAGATATGATAGCTATTTTTAGAATTTGCATTAATTCTATCAGCATTATGGCTAAGAAATGGGCTTAGCAATAGCTAGTAGAAGATTGGCTAAAAGTCTACAAGGATTTCTCCTTGCTTTTAGAATCTCCCTATCTCCCTAGTTGCAGCCCCAAGTTTGTCCTGTGTCCATGTGACCTGTGTAAATGCCTTACACCTTACATCCGTTCCTGCTCCCCACTCCCAAACACATGCATCAACTGGGAATCCCCTGTGCCCCCTTTCTAAGAGTGTCTCTCCTAGCTAATAGTGGAGTGTAGGAAGGGGACATCCTGAAAGACTCAGCATAATTATTAATGTGGCTAATATTTATCAGGTCCTTTCAATGTGCCAAGCACTTAACAAGCATTATTTCATTTCATTCTCATAACAATTGTCTGAATTTAGTATTACTATTTTTATCCCCATTTTGTAGAAGAAAAAACTAAGTAACTGACCTAAGATCCTACAGCTATTCAAAGTCAAACCTGGTGGGATGCAAACTCAGGCATTCTGTCCCCAGAGCCCATGCTCTGACCCACTCGACCCACTACACTAAAATAGCTCCCTAAATGAGACTCTCTAGACAAAATGAGGAACTTAAACTTGGCTTATTATGAAAATCCTAAGCAAGAAATTTTAGACTAATACAATGTACTCCCATATGTCTACCACCTAGATTTATCAACCATTAACGTTTCATCTTATTTCATCCATATTTATTCTTACTGAGTCACATAAAAGTAAATTTTAGATCTTCTTATATGTCACCCCTTTAGTAGAGAGAATGGTGGTTCCAAAAACTTATAGCCATGCCCTAACCTCCAGGACCTATGAATATTACCTTATATGTTAAAATATAGTATATTACCTTATTTGGAAAAGGGGTCTTTGCAAAAGTAATTAACTTAAGAATCTTTAGATAAGGAGATCATCCTGGCTTATCCCAGTGAGCTCTACATCCAAGGATAAGCATCCTTGTAAGAGAAAGCCAGAGGGAGATTTGACATACAAGTTCCTTGGCAGCTGTGAGCCAAGGAATGCCAGGAGCTAACACAAGCTGGAAAAAGCAAAGATAGATTCTCCCCTAGAGCCATCAGAAGGAACACAGTCCTGCCAACATCATTTCAGTCAAAATTCTAGTTTCTAGAACTTTGAGATAATAAATTTCTGTTATTTTTAAGCCACCAAGTATGTAGTGATTTGTTATGGCAGCCCTAGGAACAAGTACAACCTTTCAATGATTGAGTATGCATCACCAACAAAATCAGGGTATTCTTCTACATATAGACAATAAAATGATCACATCTAGCAAAAGTAACATGAATTCCATGTATATTTATATAAACAAGTATATATAAATATATATTATAATTTATATGCAAATGTGTGTATTCCGTTTCTTAGCCATGTAGCTAAAGATAAGCATGAGGTATTTTTAAAAAGACAATTATGAGGTTCCTGAATTGTGTTTTAGATTACAAGTGTATTCCCAAATTCAATTTAGTACAATTTTATGTCTTATGATAATTATTACTCATAAACAATTAGTTCAGTCATTAATGATGAAGTAGAAATAATGGTCACCAATATTTCTGTGACTTACAATACTGTGTATGTGATTGCTACATATGCTATCTGCTTACTGCTAGTTGTCTTGGAGCCAATGTCACTGTCACTGTAATTCTGGCATCCAGGCTGAAGGAGCAGTCCTCATCTGGGACAATGTAGAGCTCATTAAAGAAACAAAAGAGAGTCAGTAAGAAACTGCTAGCAAAAACAAGGTATCAGTGTGGCGGTAAAGTAAAATTAGCTCAGGGGAAAGAGGATCCCATAGGGAAGAAAATTAATATATCAACTGTAAATCAAGCTACCCCAATACATTAATATAATTTTTACTTAGCACTCTAGTCTGTTGGAAGAGTCAGGGAATTTGAACAGAGACATTAAAATGGACAAAGCTTAACCTGTTCTTTTTTCTTAACCTACTATGGCAAATCTCCCAGAATTTCAAGTTGTGTTATTATTTACTGCTCTGTTTTCACTGAAACCCTTCATCTCTTGTGTTTATGCCCATTCCTGATAATCTAGGTCTAACCTTGCTAAATCTGCTCAGAACTTCTCAGGAAGGCTAGAGACTCTGCAATACAGGATGTGTTTATATACCGCACATATGAGATTTTTCTTCAAAATCTATTTCAGGAACAGTTTTCTGAAACACATTTCAATAGTTCACTATTAAGAAGTAGAGCTCTGAATATCTCTAATGTTTTCTGATCGTAATTTCATAGACAAGCTCTGAATCTGAATTGTTAATCTCAAGATATATGTGCCCAAGCAAAAGCTGTATACCTAATTATTTGGAAGCATTCTTTTAATAAAAAGGGAGCAATGATTAATACAACTGGAAAAAAATTGTCCGATATACAGCACTGGCAGATATTTTACAACAGGGGAAATTAGAAATATAAAAAGCTAAAACCGAATAAGACTAAGTGTTTTTATGTTGCTGTTGTTGTTGT